>NC_056747.1:92422977-92615477 GCF_019279795.1 Protopterus annectens
ACAAATAGATGGCAATCCTCAAATTTACCACAGGCCTATCCAAGGTAACTAGCTGGGTACACCGGTGGGACTGAAGTGTCATGTATACAAAAACCTTGACTGATCCATTGCCTAAGAACATCCTATCGGATCTATAAACCTATGAATTGTTTTCTTTGTTGTTGTTGTTTGTGTTTTGTTATAGTGACATCTTAGCCCTGGGAGTATTTTAACATTTTGATTGTCTTATGACATGGTTTTGGACTAACTGACGGAATGTTGATATCTTCTTTATTCACTAATCTGTCTTTTTGATCATGATAATCTATCTGTAATCGTTGTTTAGAAATGCAGAAACCCAGTTTTTTACCATTTTATCCAAAATCTAGTTCACTGACTACTCCCAAGTTGATTTTTCCATACCAAAGTAGATTTAGTAATCCTGCATCATGAAAGACTTTGCTCTTGCAAAAAGTATGATTTTTAAAAGTTCAGGAAATGTAGTTTCAATTATCTGTGTGACTGAATGTGCATTATTTTAGTTTTGTTTTACGTAGCTGGCAGAGGCTATGCAGAAAACAATAACATATGCATAATGTCTTAAGTGTGTGATATGTGTGTCTGTCTACTTAGTAAGGGTTTAAGCTGTAACTGCATTTTTCAGTTTCAGTGCATTTTGCATGATGTGATTTTCTTGATTCGAAAAGCTCTTGAATTTGCACAGCCTAGTAATTTTCTTAATAATTTTGTACACGTGTGCATAAAGCATTAAATTACTTAACTCACAATAAGTAACCAAAGAGAAGACTGCACCACATGGAAATACTTCAATCAAAAATAATAAGCAATGGAATGGATCTGACCCTGCAAAGTTTCATTCTAAATCAGTTTTTATATGAACCAGAAAAGTTTAATTTCAAATCAGTTAATTGCTTTCATCCTCCAAAACGGACTTCACCAGAACTGTTGTTACAATAAGACATAGCATTTAAAAAGCATATTCAAAAATGCAAAATGGTGATCTTAAAGCAACATACAATAAAATTATTAGCTAAAATTAATTAAATTTATTAAATGGTAGATCATATAAAAACATGTTACAAAATTGATTAAAAGTCATAAGTGTTAAAGACAGTAGTAGATAACCATGTGTAATCTTAATTTAGCAGCTCTCATTTTCAGTACTACAGGGACAGAAACATGGTCATTTAAACCAGGTTGTTAGTTCATAATTAACATTAACTATCACCATACATATTTTTATTCAGTTTTGTTTTTCCAGTCACTGACCCTCTCATCTTGACTAATTATTTCCAAAATCAAATATTGGAAGCCTGTATACCCATTACAAACTGTGGAGTATCTGTACAAAGCATTTCTAAAATTCTTAGCCATAATGTCATAGTTGTACTCATCTATTCCACTTTGTAATGTTCTCTCCGTTTTTCCCACATAGAAACTTCTACAATAGTGATAAATAACCAGATATACTAGACCTTTGCTAAGACAGTTACCATACTGAGGTGTGATATTAAGTCCATCTAAATTATTATGGTGTGATATTAAGTCCACCTAAACTATTAATCAGAAAACTGTTTCCAGTATAAATATAATGATATTGTTTACAGGAACCACATTTTGTATTCCTGTATTAGATTTCTCATTATGGCTATCAGAATTAAAATTACAACTAGTTCCATTCTCAATCATATTTATTAAGTTGTTTCTAGTTTTACGTACCAAACAGAGCCATGTGTCCATTATATCAAATAGGGGAACATTAGGATGTAAAAATATTCCGTGTCTTAGTAATAATATCCTTGAGGACTTTATGACCAATGTTATACTGTAAAGCCATCAGTTATTCATATTGTTGGTCACCATGTCAACCAAGTGTTTGGAATCATTTTCATAACTGGGTCTAGACAAACCAGACCCCAATAATGGGATATATAAAGTTGACTTTTTCCTCAATAACATCCTTAGAAATATTTTTCACTAATTTTTGTGGATAACCTCTTTCCAAAAGACATCTTCAAAAGTTTAGTCCCTTCTTTAACAAAATTACCATCATTTGATACCATACAAGAAAGCCAAATAAACTGCCCTTTTACCAGTCCCTTTCCATAAAAGATGAGTGAAAACTTGCAAAATGAAGACAACAGTTACTAAAAGTAAATGTTTTGAAAAATGTTAGAAGAAAAACTGTTGCCATCCTTAGAGATGTGGACGTCTAGATAATTAATAGTGCCCTTATAAAAATGTGTAAATTGTAAAAATTGAGTAGTTCCTTGTATGCATTTCAGAAATTCATAAATCATATCAGAATTCCCATACCATATAGTAAAGATGTCAGCCAGATATTTTAAGTACAAGGAACACAATTTAAAATAAGGAGAATTAAATACATATTTCTATTCCCATGAAGCCATTACTAAATTAGAAAAAATTGGGGCACAGGCCACCCCCATTGCATCACCTTTAACTTGTTTGAAGGTAATACTTTCAAAATAAATAAAGTTGTTATTTAAAATCAAGTCATCCTATAATAATCGTAATATTCAACAGACTTAGAAAGTCAAGAGCCAAATGGGCCTCATGAAATAGTTCAACAGCTTTGTCTGTGGAGCACGTAAATAGATCCACAACATCAATTGTAAGGAACCCTGTAAAATCTTGATACAGTTGATCATTCATCCTACTCAGAAAAATCCCATGAATCTTTCAAAAGTTAAACAGTGTCGTCAAAGAGAGGTTTCAAAAGTCTAACAAACACAACCACCATGTAATAGGTTTTAGAGCCTTGCCCAGCAATAATTGGTTTAAAGGGAGGGTTCTCTAAGCTTTTGTGTATTTCAAGTATCCCAAAAATAGTAGGCATACTGGTATGCCAACTGACAAGATATGTGTACATATGGTAATCAATCATCCCTTGTAAAAAAAAAATCATCAATGGCAAAATCAATATTAGCATAACTGACGTTAATCTCATTCAGGAAAATGACAGTATAGGTACTTTGATCACTTAACATATTGTGTATCACACATGAATTATGAATAGCATCAAATATAACAATTTCCCCACCTTTGTTGGGTTTCATGATCTTATATAACCTGTCACCAGTACATTTATTCAACATGATCAGTTCATCATGATTCAGGTTATTGTGCATCTAAATTTTTTGCCTAAATAGCTTGAAAAAAATTTCTATACACACTGAATCAAAGATTTGTAAAGGCAGGTGCATAAGTGGATAAAATGTGTTTTTTATCTTAAAACCATAGCTGTTTGTTTTGAATGAGTCAACAGTTTATCTTTATGAACTAATTTCAATTTAATTTTTTCTAGTAAATATTTTAACTCAATAACAGCATCAGTAATGTCAAAATATTTAGTGGGGATGAACATAAAACCCCTTAATAAATAAAGAGAAAAAAATCATGGGGGATGTCTAAGCTACTATAATTGAATATATTAAGCCCCTTACTAGTAAAAATCACACTGTTGGATATAACAGGGTTCACACCACCTATAACCTTATCATTTATTATAGTTGTTTCTCTTTCCTTTTCCTCTTCTCCTTTGGTCTCTTCTCTTTTTGTGAAGCCAGTTGGGCTGGGAATATGTCTGTTTTTTTTATCAAATAGTAATTTGTGTTTCCCCTTGTCCCCTGACTGTATTGCTATGCTAGCCACTCCGATCTCCATAGGGGTAGGAAATCTAAATGATCAAGATGGTGTTCATTAACTCCTTCAATACCTGCCTCAGAGTGTTAAATTCTGATCGATAATGGGGTTATTAGGAACCATGAAATGGTTATCAGATGCCTCCTCCCAAGAATATTTTCAAGATCTATCCTATTCAACTTAGGGTCTGATTTCATTTCATATGTTAGGGGATAGGCTTTATTATTTTTCTATTGTAAACTCTCTCTCAAAATCTTCTTCTTCTTCTTCCTATTTAGAATGGCCTCACAATGTTTGTCAACTTTGAAAAAATGAATCCATATTTGTGTCCTTACATGTTAAATAATAAATCATTAGTAATCTTGCAACTTAACTAATCAATAATGTGCAAAACATCATTAATTTTGCATTATATTTAATTATATAACCCACAATCCTTACATATCATAGACCGGGACAATATCTCCATTGAAATTACACAATTCTTTAGATAATTAGTAATCTGGCTAGACCAGTCCTTCAACTTTCATGAACACATCCAAACACTCAGAGCCAAAGCCAACCTCCTACTCTTCTGGGAAAACAAAACTTCTCAGTTCCCCCTGCCAAAGCTACTATAGACAAGGGTATACACTTCTTGCAGAACTCAAGTACTACCTCTTCTAGTTTGCCTCCTCCTCAATCAAAAAACTTAATCACCCTCCAGACCCTGCCTAACAAAATTTGCCAGTCCATGAACAATTCACATACAGTGAACATCATTGCCTCACTCTCTCCAGAGCCAATTTGCTACCAGTAAAAGGACTAGCCAATATCCTTCTTCATGGTTCCCAACTTTTCAAAATTCTCCTTCAAGTACCCCTTCCCCATTCACAATGAAACTGATCACAACAACCCCTACCTACAACCTTAGCAACCAAGCAAGAGATGATTTCTCTCTACAAACTCCTTCTATTAAACTAAATTCAGCCAACTATATCTCATTTTGTGCTTTAAAATTATGGAAGTTACTTTCACAGGTCTTCCTTGACCACACTAACTACTTAACTGTTCAGAAATCAATTCAAGAACTACCTGAAAAAACAATCTGAATGCAAATTCTGGAACAAAGGATCTGTTACATAACTCCAGCTCTTTCAATTAAATCAGCCTGTGGGTCTTAACCTCCCTCTCCTCTCTTCCCTCTGCCCCATAAATCTTTTGGCACACTCCAGAATGGAGCACTCAGTAAACCAAATTAATGCTGCCCTACCTTGCCTGACTTACGTCTTCACTCAGATCCTACTCTGTCTTTCCTCACTTCCTGTCCTTCTGGTTAACTGGTCTCCCTCAGACAAAGTTTTTAAGCACCAACACACTATTAAGAGACTAGAACTTTCATTCTTCTCTGTACTGCAGGGATGTCAGAGTTGACAATATGTATAGTGGAAAGTGCTCGACACAGCCCTTGCACTGTGGTGGTCGCCATTTGATGTCCAAATCAGATCTGTGTACATATGCTTTCTGTCTGCTGTGAGTATACACTACCGTCTTTGTTTCTGACAGATTTCTCATCTGACACCTAATACTGTTGATTCTGAATGCCAAAATCGAACAACCACTAGGCCGTATACTGAGTTCTGCTGAATAGTCATATACATGTCTCTTTAACAAAATAAATGGTTTATTTTCACCATCAAAAAGGAAACCAGAAGCTGTATACTAGGTACCATGATGATAGCCCAGTATGCCTATTGCCAGCTGAACTCCACTGATCCCACAGTACTATTACACACAGTGTTCCCTTGTGCTTCTATGCAAAATGCATTCTCAGGTATACTTTATACTACTAGAATTATAATATGTTAAGCTAAAACTACCTCAAGCCTCATTTAATTGAAAGATGGCTTCAAAAAATGACAATGGCTGTGGATGAAGTGACGGGATGAGTCCCCCCCCCCCCCGCATCTCTCTTTTAAGGGTCTACACCACCTTACTTAACTCTTTACTTTTATACAATAAACAAGATTATACTCATCAGGAAAGCAGAGTTATTGTGGATCCTGTAAGATATAATCATCTTTACAGCAGACTTCCATGGACTAATGAAAGAGTGGTTTCAGTCTAATTTCTGAAGTTCTAGTCAGATGCATACCTAAACTTAAGGTAACAAGTTAGAATCTACAAGCTGACATGATTTGCTAAGCATGCACAATTAATTAGTCAGTATGTGATAAAAAGAGCTAGCATTATTAATGATTGTTTGCAAAAAATTATGAAAGTTTGAAGACATGTTTATGTTAATATTAATAATGCAAAATTTGAGTGTGATACTATCATGCTGGGGGGTGAAATATGCAAAAAGTGATTATTAGTATAAAATAGCATTAAAATATGGTGAGTAATGTGAAGATGTTATGAAATATGCATGCTTTTATGGTAAAACACTTACGACAGCTTTATTTTCATAACTGCATTAATTTCATAAAAGCTTTGCAAGCTATTTGTAAAGAAATAATGACCTTTAATAGAGAACATGTAGAGGCACAGTGTTGTCACTGATAATTGCCACTTAGCATACAAGGTTTTGTAGATTCATTTTGTTTTGAAATACTGTGAAAATATTATATGCATAATTTGCATATCTTTTACAATATTATGAAAACAGCAATATGTTACCCTCCTGTATCATATGTGAATGGAAAACTCTCAGAGAGATGAATAAGTCTCCATCATATTTATTGGGTCTATCTTGCATACTTACAGAGATATAACCCCTTGCTGACTATAACACCAGTAATTTTTGTCAAATAACATACTGGGTTTTGTTAATAAATCTGCATTGTAAAAATGAGTACCTACAGAATGAGCTTTGATACTAAAATTGGTGTGTAGTCCGTTGTCTACTAAAGATTTTTCATATTTAACTTTTTTTGCAAGTCACATCATTTACCAGCTATTGCAGATCTTATGAAGTATTTCATCAGTAGAAGATTTTTGAGAGTCAAGTGGTTTTCTGGCTTAGAATATAATAAAAAGCAATGGAATTTTCGGAGGATGGCATAATGGTTAAGGTGTTTACCTTACAAACACAAGGTGCAAGGTTTGATTCTCACATGGGGTAACTGGCTAGGTGTGTAATGGCCCACAAGGGCAGTTAGCCTAGTACTAATCTATGAACCTAATTAATTAACCTCCTGCTACTCAAGATTGAATGAGTTTATATGCTCTAAAATCACATACCCTTGGAACAAGTCAACAGAATGGTCTATTAGTTAAGACAGACTTTTTGGAGAGTACAATTTCCTGTGCTACTTGTAGCCATCTGTTACCAACAGTGTTGAATCAGGCTGTTCCCTTTATTTGCATAACATAATTGCCAGCACCTGCCTACATTGCAGCTGAAAAGTGGGCAATCTATAGATACCAACCTTATAGAGTTCATACTGGAATCACTGGTGTGGCTGCAAAAGCCAATGGACTGCACAGTAGGACCACATATATCCTGCTGACATCATAGCCCCTATTTGCAGATATGTGTGACCCACAGTTCAGAAATATCCTTCCATATTGCAGCTCATCACTGATCTATGGAATTCTGCATCTCATTTATATCTCATTGAAGGCCAGTATACGTGCACAAGATGAGCAGTGCTCCAGATAGGAAACTGACAGTTCCATACTGCTTCACATCCTGTCATGCCTCTGTGGCTATGTTGCTGTCTAGCTGCAGTTCACCACTGTGCAAGGTATTATGCCTATGTTGTGCCCCCCTGTATGAGGCCAAATAAGCTGGTAATTGCAAGAAACCTTGCTTGTGTTATATGTACTCTGCAATGACGAACAGCATGAGTAGATGAATGAGCACTTTAGCAAGTAAAATGACTGTTGGCAGCACACTGCAGTATGCTAATTGGGCAGCTTGTTCCTTAGAGGAGGTGCTTGTGTGCAAGGCTAAAGAACAATTGTAGGCAATGTGTCTTATACACAATGTACAGTGTGCTTATTCTAGGCATTTTAATGGAAAATAAAAGGCAGTACAGTACTTCTGTTGACAGACTGTTGATGGTAGTCCAGGCAATGTTTATTTAATTGTTCTTATTTATTAACTGGGTAAACCCAGTAGGCACAAGTTAAATGACTTGTTCAGAGTCACACATCTCTCGACCTCTAGGGGCAAGAAATCTGGACAAAGCCAAAAACAGTAGGGGTCAAAGGCCCAAAATCAGGGACAAATTTTAAATATTACTTATAAACTTAGAAAGTTAACAGAATACTAGATTTTGCATTAGCATGCATTTTCTGAAGGATTTGATATGTGAAATGCAATTAAATGACTTCAACACTCAATGGTTTTCCAAAAAACCTTAAATTGTATAATAAAAATATTAGGCAAAAATCTGGATATTTTGCAAAATAGGGATAGTTGGGAGGTACACAGAGTCATACTGCAGGCAAATGGAGGCTTAGGGACTCTAATTCTGGACAACCGGGTGAAGCTTGCTAGCAGTTTATAGTCCTTGTCTTCTGTCCAAAATTGCCAGAAACTGCTGGCAGAGCAGTGGAGTAAGCTAGGTAGCTATGACAGCAGTGTGAAAAGCAAGCATGTGTTTGGAATTGCTATCCAGTATAGCAGATGTCATTCTAAGGGCAGCTTTGCATGATAACTGAAGGGAGTTTTACAATGCTCAGTGTCAGTGGCTGGATTCAATTTATAATTTCTAAATACTGAAATCCCGAATTTCAGTATCCCGAAATTATAAAGTCTAGCTTTTAAAATCATGAAAGTAAATAATCACGAATCCGAATATCTCAAATTCGCGGTTATGGCTTTACGGTATGTTACGTGCCATGTTGTGAGTGGATGGTGTCTGGTGTTGTGTGTGGATTTAGATGTAATTTAAGGTGAGTGTTTTGTAAGGGTTTTCTGTGGGAGTTTGAATGTGTGTGAAAGTGTTTGTCAGTTGTACGTGTGGGTTAACGTAGGCAGGTGAAAGTATGGGTGTGTAATTGTTGGATGTGTTGGTGTTTGTATATGTGTGATGTTTGTGTGTGTGCGAGGGGCTGTAGAATGTGTGGGTGTGAGTTTCCTTTCTATGTCTGTTTGTGTGATCTTGGAGTTAGTATATATAAGTAGGGGGTGTGTGGGGGGCACAGCCCCCCCCACATGGGGGATTGCAGGGGTGCTTGCCCCCCCTGCATATATGTAGTGTAGGTTTGTTTGTTTGTGTTTTTGTGTTGTGTGTGTTTTGTTTGTTGTGGTGTGGGTTGGATGATGTATGTGTTGTGTGGTGTATGGTGTGTTTCTGTTCATGACTTTGTGTTTCATGATTTTGTAGTTTCTGGATTTGGGACATTCAACTTTATAGTTTTGAAATACTAAAATTTAGGATTTCAGTATTTTGAGATTATAAAGTGAACCCCAGTGAGCAGACATGCGTGGCCATTCGGGGAGCTCACTCTGTGTATATGGTAGACAGTTGCCACACTGTTGTTGATGTGGATGGTTTGACTTGTGTTTCTTCGTATGTGTTACTTATTTTTGTGTAGCCTGTGATGTCCCTACTCTGGGCCAGTAATCAAGGAGCCTGAATCCTCATCACTGACACTGGAGAGGGACATTTACTTGGAATACAAATGGATACACTCAGTACTTCCAGATGTAGACCTATCTGCATCAAGTAAAATTTCCCCTAAGAGCACACAGGAAACACACTCAGCCCAGGGTCTAGGTTTATCTATCTGTCTCCCTCCAGGTCCCCAGTAAGATTCCCTACTGGTATAGCTGCAGAATTAAGTCCTCAGCCGAGTGTCAAAGCCAAGTTCTCCACCACTCTCTCTGTGAAACCTGTGCTTCATGTCCCTACTCCAAGTAGCTTACACACACACACTTTGAGATTTGATTTGCACACACACACACACACACACACACACACACACACACACACACACACACACACACACACACACACACACATGTACACACCTGGGAAAGGCTGGCCCACATTTACTAGCTATACCCCCTTTTGCCCAGACTATAAGGTAGCTGCCACTGCCACCAGGCTCTGCAAAGCCAACTCTTGCAAGGGTACCCAATTATACTGATTGAAATTAATATTAATACAAATGGTAATGTTGACCAAACAGCCCAGCTTCCAGGACTGGCCAGAGTTATCACCAAATAAATATATGCAAATACTCTCAAAAGTTAAATATTTTTTAAAAGGACCAGCCACAATGAGAAGTTTAAATATATTTAATAATAAATAATAAAAGAACAAGAAAATACTAAGTATCTATTTACAGTAAACACCAGAGTTTCAGACACATGAAATATTAAAAATAGCACAGCTGGAAAGATTCACTCAGTTAGAGAAAAACAATACTTAACTGTTCTCACTACATTTTCCTGACTAATGTAAAGAGTACTAGTCCCTGTTCACTTACTAGCGCAAGCCAAGATAAAGTGGATGAGTGGCCTTCCTCCTTTGTCAGGGTCCAAGAACAGACTGCTGCTGACACTTCAGTCTCCTCTAATATTAAAACTTTATTTCTGTACAGAATTACATCACATACATCTGGTCATCTGACATCTGGTTGCAATGCCATCACCAACACTAGAAGCTGCCTGGATTTTAGCACCTACATGTCAATAATGCACACACAAGAGCATTGCTCAGATCTGCTGCAGATGCTGGAAGTCATAAAACATTAAATGCTAACCTTCGTCCTACAGGAGCTACTAAGCCATACTTCTTACAGACATTGCATATATGGCGTCATTCAAAACTGTGAGATAACGTATTTATGGCCAAGGACCAGTAGTTTAATTGTCTTACTACTTTTGAAGTTTGAGATTAACCTCTTCTCTTCTAGTATCCTCTGTTAAAACATATAAATTTAAGCAGTTACAATAATGCATGAACATTTCTTTTCTTTCCAGCAGGGCACCCTGTTGATATATTTTAAAACAAGCAACTTTACAAACTTATTACAGAATTTATTTTGACCCTGGTAGCACTATTGACCATACCTCTCAACTGTCCAGGTTTTTGCTTCATATTTTTGGTCTGTTCCTCATAAAATTTCTGGTTTCCTGGCTAACCACTGAAATCTAAATTCAGTAAATAATGACATACAATTGAGTTTCAAACTTCATATCCTTCAGAAAATACATAACACAAATCCTGTTATTCTAGCAACTTTTTAAGTTTATGAAAGCGATACTTAAAAACTGTCCCAGTTTTTGGGCTTCTGTCCCCCCATTACTTTAAGTTTTGTCCAGATATCTTGCAATAAGAGATTGAGAGGTATGACATTGACAGATCTGTCAAACTGCTGGGATTTCTCAGTCAGCATCATCACAGGTTATAGTATATCACAGGACCAGTTATAGACAACGTTCACTGATATTAGACCCCTAGCTACCTGAACCCTACCTGCCACCTGCAGCACTGCAGGTGTTCTACCTCTGTTAGATATCCCCTGCAGTTACAAGGTTTTGTTTTATTCTGTAATTTTGCCAATGTGGCTTCTTCAGTTTTGTCTGAAATTAAGTGTAACTTACACAAGAATTGAATAACTAAAGTGAACATCTGAAGTGTTTTCTTTATTTCATATTTCTGCCTGGTAGTTTTAGATGCAACATGTGAACTGGTTGCATGTATGTTGATGTAATGAATTTTTGAAGTTCTTTCTTACAGTTCATCACCACTGTAACCATATTGGATGCACATTAATAGGACATTTTTTACAATGTGAGATCAGGTAGCCCTTCTTAGATCAGCAGATGCTTTTACAGGTAAGCAGATAGGTTCATAGGTTCATATGTGTTTACTAGGCTAATGACCACAAGAGCCTTTTTAAGCCTAACCATGCATCCCAAATCTCTGACAACTTCTGTTACCCTTGATAAGTGTAAGCAGGGGCTTGGGAAACGAAACATTTACAAGCACGGACCTGGGAGATAAAACATTTACAGGCTGCCTGTGTCCATTAAGATACATAGGTGTCAAACCAGGGATGAATTTTCTGTTTCCCCATCCAATTGTCCAAGTTACACTTGAATTGGGTTAGGGAGGATCGTCACATGGATGGGAAGCCTGTTCCAGAGAAGAGGGTAGTCTCTGGGATACATACCTGTCTGCCCAGAAGGGCCTATTTACATCACAGGCAAGGTTTAAATCTTTAGAATGGATAATTCTGGTGTTGTTTGTTTTGTGGATATGCAGGAGGTCCATCAAAATGGGGTCTGACAATGCCCTATATGCCAGTATAGGTCAGCCCTCTACAGCCTCTAGGAGACACTATACAGGGATAGGGCCATGAGGTGGCTTGTATAAGACATTTTACTTAAGCCCTGTAGTCTTTTAGTGAGGAACCTCTGTGGAGGTTCCAATTGATGGAAATGCCTGGTTAGGTATGTAACAAAATACTGTGACTTTTTCACTTTGAACTTGATTATGTCACAGGAAACCAATTAGTAAGCACAAGGCAATAACAACTTTATAAATCTCCCATGCAAAAAAGTCCCTCGCTGCAACATCCTGCTTGCAAATTTTTTGACATCTTCATCATTTATGTTTTTAAGAAAATGTAGATTTGAGCAGCATTTACTACTGAGATGATCAAGCCAGTTTTATTCTGAATATGTGGAGAACTTTGACAACTTTCTTTACCTATTTGGTAGAATAACTCTGTGATACAATTTCAATGAATCTTGAACATATTTTTGTGCTTTTAAGATCAAAATATACATGTAGCAGATCCAGAGTATAAATCACAAATAAGTTCCCCTCCAGTTTGGGTAGAACCCTAAAAAAAGTAGAGACAGTCTCGCACAATCCACATTTTTTTCTATTAAATGTAAATAAAATGACACTGGTGAATGAGCCCCTTTATGTGGCTAAGAACAGACACAACTGGTATCTGATCTACAGAATATTAGATCTTTATGCAGCTTTGCTGTGTGTCAATTGTAATTCCACCATTATTTAACAGATAGCACGAACCTTAGATTGTTCATAAGCTCATTGGAGCCATCCATATGGCTGACATGGTTGCTGTTCATAAACAACATACACACTTATGCAAGTAGCTGATATCTATGAAGAGATTGTATGCACACAATGTCATATGCAAGTCATAAACATAGAGATGGTCTGAGGTAGCACACACATGCAGGTGTTTGACTTACACACCAATACAACAGCAAAGATCCAGAGGCATACACCTCTTTGTCTACACCACATTCCAATGATGTGGATATCCAGGGGATCAGACAGGGGTCTACACTGTCCACAGCTGTAGCAGTCACTGCTAGCAGCACACCAGGGCAGCGAGAGAGTGAGATATATTGCTCTGTACATACCGTTGCCAGGGCCACCTCAGGTGACAGCAGTTTACTACATGGGTGTTAAGGCTCATTGCAGACTGACAGCCATTATGCACAGTGCCTTCATAAACAAATAATCAAACCTGAGTATAGCAGCATAATTATAGCTATGGAGTACACAGGACACCAGCAAATATGTAAACCATTTTATAAATGGGAGATTTTAAACACATACGTTCATATATGTTGTAAAATAATGCCAATATCATCAACTATCTATAATATGCACAAAACATGCAAAACATGTGTATATAGTATGCATGCATACAAAAACAGGTAAGAGCCTGGCTCGTCTGGTGTCATCCAGGAACAGGTATCCACCTACGTTTACACGTATTGCTGCACAGCTGCAGCAGTAGACTGTGCGGGCTCCTGAGCCAATTGCAACTGCCATCTGTGACATCAGAGGAGGAGGAGCACCCACTAAGTCATTTGACTGGAATCAAGTGGCTGGATTTGGGCCTTATCTGACATGAAGGGCTGGATGCTTGAAAGTATCTGGACTATTTCCTGGTGCCATCTGTCATCAGAGGGGGTTGCTGGGCATGCAAAGAAGTTGATTTCAATATTATAGTGAAGATGGTGTTATAATCCCATTGCTGGAAGTCATGGAACCCTGCTGCAGTCCTTTACTGTATCACACCCATGATGTCATGTAAGTGTCAGACATCCTACCACAGTACTCTTATGAATTACCAAACACCATGCATACTTGCATGTATTTCCAGAATGAAGTCTTCCATCTGGTCTAAATCCCACAGAAGAGGCTGAATAGTCCAGCATGCTCTCACATGGCCTGCAACCTAGAGGTGTTATGGTTTTGGAGAAGGGATGAGAAAACAGTGCATAACATGCTGTATGCCACACTCAGTACAACTGTAGGTAAAATTTTCTTTTAGGCAGTATATAGTAGAGTGCCACATAACACCGCTGTATGTTAATGTAAAGTACATAATAAAAGCCAGTGGATAAAGTAGCACAACATGGCACAGACACTTGCAGGTGGCATGCATACAGCACATAGGGAATATGTACAGAGGGACATACAATGTTTCACTGAAGTGCAGCAGAGAAGCAGTAACAAGGATGCATTGACAATAAGATACCACAGTAGTAAATGGCAACCATGTCCACATTGTACAGGCCCATCAAGCAATGTGTTGCATACATAGCACATAGGACAACATTGTTGGCAGAAATGTATGATAGTAATAAAGTGACATGTGAGGTTTTTTTCCATGCTGTTGCACATGAGTATACTTGCATGACATTCATAAACAAAACACTTACATTAGGGACAGAGAATATATATATATATATATATATATATATATATATATATATATATATATATATAAAACAATACATGGATAAACATCAAGTCATGCAAACTTTTAGTACCTTATGGGG
Organism: Protopterus annectens; assembly: GCF_019279795.1. Lineage (NCBI taxonomy): Eukaryota > Metazoa > Chordata > Ceratodontiformes > Protopteridae > Protopterus > Protopterus annectens. Next base: position 92,437,427 of record NC_056747.1, read on the forward strand.
TACATAATATACTGTCCTAGATGTACAGCAGGGTGCTTGCATTCATGTTCCGTTAGAGCAAACAGAGGGTGAGAAACTATTTTTGGCCTCCGTTGAGGACATGCCTATTACAGGTATCATTGCTGGTTTTAAAGTGACTTCCTTTGTGAAGGGGTTAGTTGTTCTGTTATGTTATGTTTGCATTCTTTAGAGTTACATGCTATCATATATTATGTCTTATACACTACTAATGTACCCTTTTTCACTCCACGGGTGATGCTGGCAAAAGAACATCATGAGATTCCAACCACCATTTCCTAGAAATGGGCAGACAGTCCAGAAAGCCAGAAGTGATTATTCTGATATTTTTCTAGGGATTGGTTTATTACTAACCAAACCGTGACATATGAACCTCTCCTTCAGGTGCCACCTCTTTGTCTACTCCACATTCCAATAATGTGGATATTCAGGGAACCAGACAAGGGTCTGCACTGTCCACAGCTGTAGCAGTCACTGCTAGTGCCACACCAGGGCAGCCACATGGTGAGGTGAGGCACACTGCTTTGCACACACTTCTGCCAGGCCCACTTCAGGTGACAGTAATAATAACAGCAGTTCTACGGATAACAAGGCACAAGCCATGGCAGAGCTCAGGGAGAACATCCTAATGCAGTTCTATGGAGCATACTCCCAGATGTCTGTGCTTTACCTGGAAGAGGCCCACCATAAGCAGATCAGGATAAGACCACCTAATCAGAATGGTCCCTACGGTACAGCAGCGGTGCATCTGTGCCTACTGGCAATGGCACTGCATTGGTTGATATCCCAGAACCACAGTACCCTAGGGACAGACTTACTGTGGGAGTTTCACAGCAGCACAGCCCCCATAGTGTGTAATGCACCAGGGCTGCAGTGGTTGCAGCCACCATATTCCAGGAATGTGATGCCAACGTATGGTAGAACAGCCTGCAGGCACAGTCTCAGTCAGTAAATGGAATGCATGCCTTGGACTGTACCTTGCATGGTCTGGCAGAAGGCTTGATCATCTATTTAGGTTACAGTCAGCCACAGTACAGAAAGTGAGACATTGTGGCAACAGCCTGTAATGGCTGTGGCATACAATTTGTGGCACCAACTGGTCTGGTCACTATATGTTATGCCATGGCAAGCCTTTCTTCTAAGACATATGGTAAAATATTTGCAGTGCATAATGTTATGTGATATTTTTTCATTATGGGATTCATCAACTCACTTTGGTCAAATCCTGCTTGAACTACCATTAAACGGTGCTAGAAAACTACTTGACCCACAACTCTCCAAGAACCATGACAGAGTCTCCTCTGATTTTCTTATGGTTTGTGATTCTTTGGAACAGATTCAATATTTTGAAGTCTGACTTTACATTGTTTGACATTGTGGAAAAGAAATAATAAAACATTTGATAAAAAATGTGAAAGTGTGCTTCTGTGATTGTAATAATTTTTTTTTATATTCATAACAAGTCTGATGCATTTTTTAAATATTGTCTCTGCATTTTTGGTACTCACATTAGCTGCATTTATTACTAAGCACTTCAGATTATTAAAAAGTACCCTGCTAACACTCAGAAGACCGAGTACATAACAATCTCAACTTCTGAACTCTGAGGCACACTGCTTTTCATTAGCACCACATTGTTCTTCATTTATATCATTTTATTAATTTTAAGACCAGTAAAGTATTTAGATATTCTAGGTTACTGATTATAGATGTGAGACACATTTCACAAACTGGCATTCGCCAGCTGTGTTAAGCTATTCTCACTTCATTCCTGCCTGCATACTTCATGCTGTTCATATACAAAGTGTCTCTCAATGAAATGGATGGGAGTTCTTGTAGAATGTGAGTACTTTCTTTTTTGCGGTATAATTTTTATATAGGTAGCATGCAAATCACTATATACATTACATGCAGTATGTAAATATTAGAGTAGTGAATAACAATGTATGATTAATAGCAAAGACAACTGGTAGTAGCCAATAGTATCAGTGCTCTACTCAGTGGTTAATAGGTTGCTATGGCAAAATAGTAAAGCTTGGGGGCAAAACTCAGGGGATTTATTTTTGTCATGGCAACATCATATTGTAAATTCAGTGTTACCATGTGAGGCAAATCTGTTGCAATGGCTCTTTTTATTGAGAGTTTAGTCCTTGCTGACTGTCTCTCAGTTTTGTGGCTTTTTCACTTCTACTTCCTCAGCACAGAACCCCCAGAGCACCCCTCTGAATAAACTGTTTATCTTTGAAAATGTGATGGAAAGTTGTGAGGCTGGTCAATCTTTTTTTTTTTCATCCCGTCATAGTTTTTTCATGACTGTATTCTCAAGCTCCCTCCCTCTCAGCTTGACCTGTTTCTATCATGGCTGCCTGCTGTGAAGGGACCATTTCAGAATGTATATTCAGAGAAACAATCACACATACAGTGCTGAGTTATGAATAAGCCATGCTTTAAAGGCGAAATTCACTAAATTCATATCATAGTGATAATGTAACAGTTTGAAATGAAAAAGTGCAAAGAAAACACCCAATATGTAATATAACAGCAACTAAAACATTAAGCAGCATTAAAATTGAGAGCAATAGAATATATCATGCAGTTCTCATAAAAATTACACAATAGTTACTGTTACCACTAAATACACAAAATAACTCTTTAGATTGACAGGAAATCTTTTACTTTATGTACATCTGAGAGAATACTCAGAAATCGGAAATCAGTTTTAGTAAGAAATGCTATTTCACTAGCTTGTTTCATCACTTTATTATTGAATTCCTTTCAAAGTATAAACCTCATGTCACATTTAAATGAGATTTTTTTCTCCAGGTCTCTTTATTGCATAAAATCAGCCTCTCTAACATTTCTTTTTTGAATGTAATTGTGGCTGTCCTCGGGTAAAACATTTTGTATATTTTATCCACTGCTTCCCCATGATGGTAGCAGTTGTATGTAAATATGCAGCTCTGCCCCTTAAACATGGGTTCATGCTTCCACATATGCCCACTTTTGATGGATGGATTCCACCTTCCTACATGCATATTTTTTCACAGCCAACCTCTTAATTTTAACAGGGGTTCCTCTTACAACAGAGTTCTCTGACTTCCTTCCTCTCCCAAGCTGGGTTAGCTGGCATTGTTGAGTAAAGCTTGTCTTTAGGATGGCTTCTCCAGCATCCACTTGCTAGTCAAACCAACTAGTCAAACCCAGTGAAATGACATTGTATTCAGTGTGCCATCCTACTACACCATGACCTCGGATACTTTTGAAAGAATTGCTAGCTAAAAGTTATATGCAGGTGAATACAAGTAGTTGACATCCCAGATATTTACAGTGAACTGAGATAAAATAAAAACCTTAGGCAATGCAACCTGAACTATATATGTCATGGCTTAATGTCTTGGTTTGTACCAGTTCATTAATTCGTTTCTTTCATTTGCTGTCATTTTTATTGTCTTGTAACGTTACTGATGCAGTATAAAATGTAAGGTATCTTTTACCACCACCCCCATTAAGCCTGACTTGTGCTTAGCGGGCCTTCCAGTGTGATTATGAACTTTACCTTATTAAATAAACTGCGCTACAAAGCTGAAATAATTTAGCTGGAGCATTTGTTAATAGCTATGTTTAACCTTATAGATTGTCAGCACACTGGTTTCTGTATTGTTATTGGGGGTAGTATCAGAATTGCATAAATATTTGCTGCTGTTAAGCTGTACATAAATGTGCAACCTTTTTTCAGTAAAAATGCTACAAAATGTTAAAACTACTCAAATAAAACTCACTGAAAAGCATATTAGTTTGGAAGAAGTGTGTTAGCTTTATATGTCTCACTGCTGATTCATCTTAGGACATCCCTGCGGGTTATAGGTAGAATAAATCTCTCCTGGGAATTTTGGATTTGGTGGCCATTTCCACTCAGTGGTTGTTTAAAGAGATGCACTTATATATCCAAACTGGAAGCCATGCACTCTCAAGCCAAGACTGGAATAGTTGGTCAACAGGAGAAGGAAAACACCTGCACCACACCACATGCAACACATAGCCCTCCAGAACACCCACCATCAGAACTCTCACATAAAAACACAAACCACACACCCACCTTCGTGGAGGCTGTCAATAGAAATCTATCCAAACAGCAGAGACCTCAAAGGCAGAAACTTACTCAACCACCACAACACAGCACAAACCACAAGACACATAGCTCACCTACACAGTGTGCCCCTCAACCTAAGCCCCTAAGGCAAAACAGCTTGCCCAATACACTAATCATAGGTGACTCGATAGTGAGGCACACTGATGTCCCACTCACTAGGTTGAATAAGGAGAAGGTAACAGTCAGCTGTCTGTCAGGTGCCAGAATCCGACACATAACACATGCACTCAGGTCACTCCACAACAAGTACAAGTATGACTCTGTCACTGTCCATGTGGGTGTGAATAACCTGAGACGCACCTCCCTGGACTATATGAAAAGAGACATGGAGCAGCTCTCAGATTATGCGGCCCAGGTAGGTATGACCCTAGTCCTGAGCAGCATCCTACCATCACCCAGAATGCTACTGCAATACAAGCAGCAAATGATTCACTTCAACAATTGGCAAAGTTTCTGGCGTCATTCTATGGGGATCCAGTATCTGTCTACTTGGGATGAGATGATTGACATACCTCGATGCTTTGCCAGAGATGGCCTGCATGTGTCACCCCTGGGTTTCTGGATACTGGCTAAGGCTCTTGCTACCCCATATAGTGCCTTTTTTAGGTGATGTTTCAAAGACCAAATTACTACTGTAACAGCTATAAATAAATTCAATCTGAGGGTCATGCTGCTCAATGCTAGAAGTCTAAATCTCAAGATGCACTTGCTTGAAGCACTCCTCAAAATGGAGAACTCTTACATTTGTGCTGTAACAGAGACCTGGTTTAAAGCAGCAGAAAGCACCCCTACGCTACCAGGCTATAATTCATTCCACACCTTTTGGCCCCAGAACTTGGACCGAAGCTCCAAAGGCAGTGGTGTCTCCATAGTCATAAAGGATATGCACACCTCCAGACTAGTAGCCCAGCATAATGCATCTGAGATACTTCAGGTACAACAAACATTGGGTAAGTCGGCGATTCAGGTTGTAGCCTGCTATAGGTTCCCAACCATGTCCCAAGACTCTCAGTCCACATTCCTAAGCACCCTGGAAGCTATTAGAGTCCAACCCAACATTCTCATACTAGGTGACTTCAACTACCCCTCCATCAACTGGGAAAGCTACTCATGCCCCAATACACTGGCCCAACACTTCCATGAATTCATTCATTCCTATGCCCTGGACCAGCTCATTCTTACCCCCACTAGAGGAAGCAACATCCTTGACCTGGTTATTACAAACATGAGCAACCGTTGCTCTACACCACTAGTCAATTGCTCCCTGGTTAGATCCGACCACAAACTAATCACCATGGAAATCCACATCTCATCCACACCCCCTGCAAAGGTAACCACCATAAAAAACTTATCCAAAGCTGACTTTAGGCTCCTAAAAACAGAGGTGGCTAACTTCACGGCACCCATGTCAATGGAAAATAGATGCATGACTGCCGAATCATACACCAATGCACTGTATGAACACGTACATAAATACGTGGATGGCCCCCATGCCATTAATAAACTCTACTACAGAAGGAAGAAACTGTACAGAAAAAGGTGCAGTCCCAAGACTGGAACCCTTATTAATCTCAACAAAACATTGAGATCCCTCATCAAAACCTCTAAAGCCAGCTATGAAGGCAGAATTGCGGCAGACACTAAAAACAACCACAAAGGCTTCTATAGTTAAATCAAGAATCTCCACAGCAATACCCAGGTTTGCTGAGTTACTGCACAATGGTACCTCCTATACTGAGCCAACAGATATTGCCAACATACTGGCCGACAGATTCACTGCCAACTTTACCCCCCCAAAGAACCAATCACAATACCAGAGGAATGCCAGGCACCCAGCATTACTGCAGGATAGGTTAAAACTCCATTGTCCAAGGCCAAAAATACAGCTTCTATGAGACCCGACAATATCCCTGGATGTGATCTACATGAACTGCAAAGTGAACTGGCACCACATCTGTGTGCCCTGTTCAATCACAGCCTCACCTCAGGCTTTGTCCTACTGAATGGCGCACCGCTACAGTCATCCCTCTCCATAAAAGGGTAGCGATTACAGACCCCTGACAATTATCGCCCCATTAGCCTGATGAGTCTGATACGTAAGACTTTGAAGCACATCATCATGGACCTAATTAACAAGGATATAAGGAATCTCCAAACGCTAGATCCCACGCAATTTGGTTTTGTGAAATGTAGATCATGCCTGCTCAACCTGGTTGACTTCTTTGAGTCAGGCACCAGAGCTGTGGATGTAGGAAAGGCAGTTCATACAGCCTACCTCAATCTGGTTAAGGCCTTTGATACCATTCCCCACTCAGGAATTATTGATAAACTCACCAAACTAGGCATCAACCTCTATATCACTAGGTGGGTTGCAAACTGGCTCATAGATAGAACCCACAGTGTGAAAGTAGCAGACTCCTTGTCAGACTGCCGATCAGTCAAGAGTGGAGTCCCACAGGGATTGCTCCTGGGTCCTCTGCTGTTTGGCATCTACTTCTCAGAAGTCCAGGCCAACATGGAGGGACTCTGGCTTACCAGGTTTGCAGATGACTGCAAGCTGGGAGCCATTATTAACTCCCCAAGTGATGCAGATATCCTACAGAAAGCCCTCACTGAGACCAATGACTGGTGTTAAAACCATGGCCTTAAGCTTAATGCCAAAAAATGCATTGTCATCCCCTTTGGGAAAAACTCAGTTCCCAATAATTAGCACATCGATGGGCACCCACTGAACAGCGAAGGCGTTATAAGAGATATGGGGACGCAGGTTGACAGCAACCTCTCCTTCGACCACCACATTGCCACTGTGGTCAGAAAGTCCTTCTATGTGGCACATCTCATTACCAAGGGTTTTGCATCCAGGAAGAAAGAGGTCATCATCTCTTTCTACTCTTCCTTCATATAGGCCAATAATTAAGTATAATGCCCCATTTGCCATATACCTCACTAGTGATATGCAACATCTGGAAAGGCCACAAAAGTACCTCACAAAGAGCATCCGAGGCCTTAAACACATGTCCTACATGGACAGACTCAAAAAACTCCAGCTATTCTCTGTCTCATGTCGTCTACTAAGAGGCGATCTCTGCTTGACTTACAAAGCCATGTCTGATCCAGCTCTGTTAGAAATGCTACATCTAAAGAAATCCCAATCCCTTTGCACCACACGCTCCAGAGACCTCAACCTCATTGCCACAATCAACAGAACATGCTGGAGGGACAGGTTCATAACCCAGAGACTGCCCATGCTCTAGAATAGACTTCCCATGCATGTCAAGCAGAGCACCTCACTGGCCCTCTTCAAGAGAAGTCTTTTTTATTTACTCCAAATGATTTTTTATTAATTTTTCAAATAATTCCATTGTATAATAATCTTAATACATTTTCTGATAAGTAAAACAGTATGATTAACTATATACAATATTTACAGTTGGCCTGAAATTAAATTATTATATTGATCAGTCTAGTCAGAGTAACATCATATTAATGGGAAATCATTTGTTCCTTTTTCTTTCACTCTCATTAAGAGTTTAAATTCAAGTTTATTGTCTCAATAAGTGATAGTATTTTTTCCCATGGATTCTTGTTCCATCGCCTTGGTGCTTTTCTTAGTTTTTTACTCTGGTTTCCAGTAATGCAGTTTCCTTCAATATTAGCAGAAATTCTTTAAATGATGGTTCCAGATTTGATTTCCATTTTCTCGCAATACATTTTCTAGCATTTGCTAGAATGTTCCATAGTAGGTAGATATTGCTATTATTTAATTCTAAATTCTCATTAACATTCAACAAAATTAGAGATTTACTTACTACAAATGTATCTGAGAATATGGCTTATATGAAATTGCTGACATCTTCCCAAAATTTTTTTAACTTTAACATAGTCATGAAATATATGTATCCAATCTGCTTTACAACTCTGCAAGCATCTCCAACATGTTCAAGAGAAATCTTGATGAGTGGATGGGAAATAGAAAGTTCACCCTGGGGATCACTCCAGTGGATCTACTTGATAGAGGCACTGGGAACTAACGTGGGGCAGTACAATGCCAGGGCACTTTTATGGGCTAGGCATGTAAAGGCTTCAGGGCCATTAGCCTAGTACACACCTATGAACCTATGAAAAAGGGAGATGATATCCATCTCATAAATAATTTGACAAAGCATGTGGAAAAGACTGTAGAGGACATAACGTTGATTTACTGTAAAGGTAGAGCAAACTGGAAAGTGTAAATGTAAAAAAAAAAAAAATTTTGAGGAGTGCAATCAGATGTATGCATACACACACACACACACACACACACACACACACACACACACACACACACACACACACACACACACACACACACATCCTTCACTCTTGCTACAAGACTGGGCAGACCACTCACTGTGTCTGAATGCTTTACCTCTGTAGCTAAAGCTTTCTATAAATGCTATTATTTCAATCCAAATTTTGACTGACAGGCAAATGAAAGTACCATATGTTCGCATAGAAATAGCTAGCTAAAATAGTCAAGAGTTTTTCTAATCCTATCTATCCAATAAAAACTTGGTTGCCTGTGTAGAATTACTTACCTGTCTCTATATTAACTCTCAACTTATTTTGTACAACTTCATTATAGTAAATAAATCTATTTACTGAATTTTCAACATCAATGGCTGATAGACGGATGACTAAGGACTGCTGGCATATGCCTATGGCAAAGAGAAAACTGCTCAGCTTAAGCAACCACAAGTTGTGAGTTTAGTCAAGATGTAGTTAACTGACTATTTTGTCACCATACGGCACTAAGGTACTGATCTGAAGAGTGGGACATGAGAGGGCCTGGAAGTCAGTGTTCAGGCTAGTGGAAAACTAATTTAGGTGTGGCTGGAGTGGGTCATATCCCAAGGCAGCAGTGTTTATTTTGCTAGACTTCTCTCACTTTGTGTACGTATTTATGCATGCATGCATGGATGCGTGTATTTTGTATTTATTTATATTTATATTTAGTATTTTTCTTCATTTTTGTTCTGAGCATTTGTTATGGATAGAGCACTATGTCCCCTGTCTCCAGATATTAATCTGTGACAGGGGTGTGGCTTTAAAATCCTTGCCTCCATGCCATAAATACTGCACTGGGTCTGGAATTGTTGTTTGTCTTTCGGCTTTTCCCAGTTAGGGGTCACCACAGCGGAACTCCAGTCTGCTAATAATTGGCAGTTGGTTTTTATGGTGATGAGTTGCCAGCCTGACGCCCAACCTTCAACAAAGGCACGCCCATTCTTAAAAATCCATAATTTTTTTTGGAAACTTCTTAACTGATCAAAACAAAAATAAGATATTTATTTATTTATTTATTTATTTATTTATTTATTTATTTATTTATTTAGAAGGTAAGTTAACTGGGCCACAGATTCCCCTTTTTATTCATGCATTACAGAGAAAAGGTGAGATGACATGATAATAAATGAGAGATTGTAATATACATATATATATATATATATATATATATATGTGTGTGTGTGTGTGTGTGTGTGTGTGTGTATACATATACATACACAGAGAAGTAATAGGCAAAAACTTGATACATACCCATATAAATATATATATATATATATATATATATATTTATATGGGTGTGTGGTGGTGCTGCGGTAGCGTTGTCGTCTCACAGTAAGACGCTGTCCGGTTCGATTCTCAGCTAGAGCGTCTTCTGTGTGGAGACATACGTGAATGTGCATCAGGGCTGGCATCTTGGCACGTAACAATCAACTGCCAATCATTAGCGGACTGGAGTTCCACTGTGGTGACCCCTAACCGGGAAAAGCCAAAAGACAGAACAACAACAACATATATATATATATATATATATATATATATATATATAGAGAGAGAGAGAGAGAGAGAGAGAAATAGATTGAGGGAGAGTAGGTCCTGTTACTGCTCAGTAATATGCTCCAGAAATCAGTCCTGGAAGGCCCTAAAACAGTAAAGTAAATTTTAAATGAATAGCAGGTTTCAAAAAAAACAAAGATAATCCATTTATCTGTAGTGAGATTAGTTTACAAATCCAATGCACATGCATTTATCTTTACTCTGTAAATCTTTGTGTTGTCTTTTCCTAAGTTTAACTTTGAGATTTTTAAGGTCACAATCATGACGTAACTTGACTAATTATAGAATCGAGAGTGTTGTAGATGATGTCTGGAGAGCAGATTCCTGCGATGCAGTGTCATCTGTATAATGGAGGATATTCCTCATCTTCTGCAACATTATTTCTCATCTTCTGGAACATTATTCCTCATCTTTGGGAACATAACTAGGAAGGTGTTATAAATGGTAAAAAGTAATGGACTGAGGGCACAACATTGAGGACACCCATCTGAAGAGGGTGGAGAGAGGACTGAGTGTTAGGCAAGAAAATTTTGAAAAAAAATACCATGCAGATAATCAAAAAAAACAATTTAATGTGGCTGAGCTAAAGCTATCGCCTTTAAGAAATGGTTGCAAGGTCAAATGCTATGAACATGTGAATGTGACTGGACTATGTAAGATTTTCCATATCCTCAGCACCGTAGTGTGCATCACTAGGAAATAATAGGGTAGTATTGATGCTATAACCTTTCCTGAAGCCATAATAATGTGCAGGTGGTCATCCATAGAGATTGATGGGGTCCTTTACTGTGACACAATAATAAAATATCAACTAAGTGAGATAGCAGAGCAATAAACTGACAGGATTCATGGCTACTGCTTGACACTTCTTTTAGAAAATGGGATAATGTAAATAGTTTTTATACTCCTTTAAAGCAAGGTGTTAATTATGTGAATTAAGTGAGACCAATGAATGCTTCACAACACCTAATAAAGTTTGGATACAAGCCATCAAAACCAGCTTTTCCATAGGTAAGGATTTTCTTAAGCCATTTGTTGATTTCAGGTAATATAAACAACTGAAAATCAAAATCAGTACTAAAGTCAGATAGGAATTCTGCAGAGGTGTCGATGTTAAATGAGAATGAGGCATTAGCAATGATACAGCCAAAGTGAGCTGAAATGCGACCTCCACATTCTCAGCCACTGAGTTGGTTTTAGGCAGCAGAAGGCCATTCACAATCACAGAGCAAGGTTAGTCTTATAATGATTATCTGGAAAGGTTATAAATATCCTTCCATAAACCTCTTGGATTTCCAAATAGACACTCTTGACAATTTTTAAAGGCTACTTTTCTTCTTGCTTGCAGGGCATATGTTTTCAGTCCTAGAGGTTAATATGATATATAGTTTCCTCTGGCCCTCCTAGTTTTTAGTTAGTAGTATTTTCTACTGCAAAAGGAGAATATTAAGGAAGTATTTCAGGGCAATACTTCACTCCACATGTACAGTGATGGGGGGCAGTTGGTATAGGGCAGTTCAGCCCACAATTTAGATTCTTGCAGTAGTTGTATGAGACTTGTGAGCCTTCTTGGCATAAAAGGCAGACCAGAGTAGACACTGGTCACTGAAGGAAGGGCAGTCAACTTAGGGGTTTGAGTGCTGATTGCTACAAAACCAGTGCAGTAAGATTAGGATTACAGCATTTCACACATATGACCTGGGTTTACCAGGTATGGGAATAGCCCACTCTTTAGCCATCTGTCAGTTGGTGCAGAGGGTTAGGGCTATGAGCTGTAGTTTCTGTGGTACAGGGCTTGATTCCCACAGCCTTCCTTTGCTTACTGTGTGATCTTGAGCAAGTCACTTAACCAGACATTGCTTGGGGGCAACTGAGAATTTGGGCTTTGCACCTCAATGGCCTCCTGAACTGACTATAACCATTTATGAACCTTCTAAGCAAATACTACTAATAAAAGTAGTAGTAGTAATAGTAGTAATAGTAGTAATAGGCTATGACTGCCATTTAGGAGCTTAGGATGAGCTGCACTTTCAACAAAAATGGTAAAAAAGATGCTCAGCAAAGGTGGTGTTGAGGGAAAAAAGTTAAGACTACCAGTGAAGACTGATGTTTCTACAGTTTGGCCATAGGTGGCCGTCTTCTAATTGTTCTAAGTGAGGACTCTGTGAAGGCTGCCGGCCTAGCCAGATAGAATTTGGTACATAATTCTGTCATTTGTAAATATGAATGGAAACTACATGCTAGTTTTCTTAAATGAAAGAATATGCTGTGAAATGTTGAACTTAAAACAATGTAGCAACATTGCCCTCTGCTGTAAAGAAAGCTAAGTCAAGCATTTCTTGCCTGTCCTTTGAAGTTGAAATTATTTCATGCCTGTCCCTTTGAAGTTAAAATTTGGAGTCGATGAGTCTGGAGTGAAGCATCCTGCCTACTGTTTTAACTTAAGGAAAAATTACTACAGTTTACATGTGGAATGTCTTTTATGTCTGTAGTTTCCTGTAGGTGTAAGATAACAAGAATGTAGTATCTGTTAGCCTGGGAACGGCAGGAAAGTGTGAAATGATGTAATGGGAATCAGGACTGAAAATAGCAATTTAAACAGAGAGAATTAGAAGGCATTAAGCATTTTTGTCTGGACCATCCAAGTCACAGCACTGTCGTGCTCATATGTAAGTTATCTTAGACTTTTGTTTTCTTTTAGAAATAGCCAGAAACTAGAAAGATTAGACTAAGTGTTTTTCTGTGATGTCAGAACTGTACTACTGAGTTATTTTATGTATTTCTGTGTGATCTCTGAACTCTTGACTAGCACTGTGTAGTAGGAAGTATTGTCTTGTGTTTTTATTATTTATTATTAAATATTTTTAAACCCTTTCCACTTTGGCTGTTTTGTGTAGAGATAATTTAAGCTGTAGAGTACATTGCATATTTATAGAGTTTACTGTCCAAGGCACTCTAAGTAAGCCTTGACTGTTTAGTCACAACTACCAATTGGATAATAATAATATTGCATAGTAATAATTGGACACCCTTTTAAGGGCCTTTGAATAGCTAAGTATTAGTGGGTGGTGGCAAGTGGAACTACCGTATAGTCTGGGAGAAAGGGGCACAGCTGGAGAAACTGTGCCAGTCTTCCTCAGGAGTGTCTGTGTGGTTGTATAAACTCTTCTCAAAGTGCATGTGTTTGTGTCAGCTACTTGGGCAGGGACATGAAGCACTGGTTGGACAGAGAGGGTGCTAGAGGTTTTAGCTTGCCCACTAAGCTGAGATCTGGGCCTTATAGATGTGCCAGTGGGGAGTCTTATTGGGGACCTGGAGAGCAAGGGAGTGACCATCCCTGGACTGACTGTGATCTCTGTGTGCTCTTAAGGGAAATTGCACTTTACTGTGTGTATTTGTTATCCTTTCCTCATATATGAGATTCCCTCTCTGGTGTTAGTGGTGAGGACTGAGGCTCCTTGATTGCTGGGCCAGAGCATGGGTGTCACAGACTCTAATATAGATTTTTGTTGAAACAACTCAGGCTTGTACCTCTGTCCCATTATAGCTGTACTCTTACTGGTCTATCTGCAGCTGATTGCTAGAACACAAGGATTTAGGTCTCCTCCTCAACATCCCTGCTGTTCTTCTTCTTTAGTTTATTTCCATGTATCACTTTTCTAAGTTCATAGGTAGTTAAAAGGCATGTTTTCAAGGATACCATCTGGCCTCAGAGCACTGCCTGGTTAAGTGTCGTGCTCAGTCAAACAGTAGGCACAATGAGGCTGAGAACATTAAACCCCGAACTATAGGAAGCCACTTGTTAAGGACAAATAGACTTAATCCTCTGTGCTAACTGCAGGCTTTTAGCTGTTGAGTGATTATAAACTGAAACTTTGAATTGGTACAAAGCAATTCATTGCTATTACTATAATTTATTGCTGTACTACTGGAAAAAATACAAAACAATATAAATTTGCTGAATGTAGATAAAACACCAAATGAAGGAGCTACATATTCTGCACACCTATCATGAGTATACACTCCCACAACTCTCTGACTTAAAATGTACTACATCTGAGGTGTTGAGCTGTTCTGGTAAGTCAGTACTTTGTTAACATCAAAAGCAAAGAAAAAATGGAGCTCGAACCAAAGCACAGCAGCCAAAAATGAATATCCTGAATGTAAATGGTTTATTTTAAAAAAACACAGTACATTTTCGTTACATCAACTCAAGTAACTTCTTCAGAAGAAAGCAACAGGAATATAATAAGGCACCAAATTTAAACTAAAATTGACGTAGTTACGTCAATAAGCGCATAGTTAAAAATTAAAGTCACCAATCTATCAATAAACATTAAAACAGCAATACTAGCAGTATCTATTTTGTATCCATTTTGTATTGATTATAGTACTGTTGTTTTAATGTTTATTGATAGATTGGTGACTTTAATTTTTAACTATGCGCTTATTGACGTAACTACGTCAATTTTAGTTTAAATTTGGTGCCTTATTGTATTCCTGTTGCTTTCCTCTGAAGAAGTTACTTGAGTTGATGTAATGAAAACGTACTGTGTTTTTTTAAAATAAACCGTTTACGTTCAGGATATTCGTGTTTGGCTGCTGTGCTTTGGTTCGAGCTCCATTTTTTCTTTGCTTTTGTGTTTTGTGCCTTTTGGAGTAGCTTTGTTAACACCAACACTGAATGGCTTCAAACCTACTTTCTGTTTTTAACATGTGTGATCAAAACAGTGCTCATGACACCATTTCCATGACATGACACTCAGTAATATTGCTGTCATTGATCTGTTGTTATACCTTTCAACTGTCCAGACTTTTGCCTCATATTTTTGGTCTGTTCCTCATAAAATTTATGTTTTCTGGCAAACCATTGAGGATTGATGCCACTAAATTATAACATACACTTGAGTTTAAGACCTTGTATGCTTCAGAAAATGCATGTAACACAAATCCTGTTATTCTAGAAACTGTTAATAAGACCAATATTTAAAATCTATTCCTATTTTGGGCCTTTGTACACACATTATTTTAGGCTTTGTCCATATTTCTTGCACTAAGAGGTTGAGAAGTATTCCTGTCATAGTCCCATTGGCAAATGAGCTAGCCACTTAGATTGCCAAAGTTCTAAATATCAAAATAACTCTTCTCTGTTATAATACTTTACACATTCTATTAACCTGTGGCATTCCCTGTTGTGGGTCCTTCCATGTGGCTGCTTGTATATCCATGTTAATAATATGACAGTATAATGCACAAACATTTTGCTGTTTAAAGGCTTGAATATGATTAGATGAGTTTTTTTTTTTTTTACTTTTTCCAATTTTCTAACAAGTATGCAACTTGGCCTTTGGTTTTTATCTAATGTTTTGAGAATAAAAAAAAAAACAAAAAACAGATTAAGGTTCAATTTATCAAGATAGTGAAAACAAGTTTATGAAAATATTACCTTTTGTGCATCTGCGGGCATGGTCTGAAGGAATGACTGCAGAGGTACAAAGCCTTATTGGTTTTATTTAGTTTATATTTTTCCCTCTTATGATAAGTTATTTCATTTTATCTTTATCTGCAGAGCTTTAATATCATCTGTTTGTATTTCTTAATTTGTGATTGAACTACAAGCTGTCACGCATGACATGATTGAAACAACACTTTTTTTTTACCTATTTGTACTCAAGAGCCACAACTTTGATGTTATTTACTTTTCTCTGGTAATCGTAGACTTAATGAAGGTATGTAAAGCTGTGTTTCAGAATGCTCTGACTTGTTGCTAATCCATTGGTTTCTGAGACCATTGCACCAGTTGCAACACAGGTACTTGATACGTCTGACAGAACAGTGAATGGCTACTGTGGACAATTACTTTTAACAAACCAGTTATTAATCTATGGGGAAAGCCTCACTCCTGTGGCTATAAAAGTATTTATTTCAACTTATTGTATGGTTTCAGTTGTCTGTTTCCATTGATACTTGTCACATTTCATCAAATAGCAGTCAAATCGGTCATTTGCAGATTCCAGCCAGAGGCCTCAGCAGTGTAACTAAGAATTAATTAGACATATAATTAATTTTGGACGTATGAAGTCTAATTATATAAGAAGGTTAATTTGTTTCTTTGTTATTCCAAATGTGACATCTAGTAAAATAAACTGCTGACAAACATGTGCAGCTTTTTGGTAAATGTGTGTTGCTGACGGATGATTTTAGTTCATCATTTTTAATGCACTTGGCTTAATATTTTGAGAAAAAAATGCACCGATGTTTTCCAGAAATACTTTACGAAAGTTTATTGTGATAAACTTGATTCTAGATAAAAAACAATTAAAATAATCCAGAGATGATACTTCTTGCAGAAGGTATAATTCCTTTCACTTTTGGATAGAAACAGATTGTGGCAAGTATCTTGTTTTGCTTGAATATAGACTTTAAGAAAGAATGCATGCATTAGTTTTCACTAAGATTTACACTCAGTCCAACAGCTAGAATCTATACCCATGTTTAATAACGTGTCAGCATAGTCTTTCATAAGTACTTAATTTCAACAAAGGCTAGTCACGTTTGATCATGACGAGAATGTTTGATTAATATCTGACATACAGTAATCTTAATTTTATAGCCTGGTGTAAAATTGAGATAATGAAAACAATTAATTATACAGACCTGTGCTAGTAGGAATGACTTTCACCGACACAAACTTGGAAGCAGTGGAGGTCAGCGTCTTTTGATGCCAGAGGCCTTTTGGTTTCATAGTACAGTTGTTACGGTTCTCTGAACTTCTGGTTTTTGTCCTAATTTATAATCTATTTACAGTGATTATCATTTCTGGTCAGTAAAGAAACTACATTTGCAAATCAAGGACAAAGGCTATCTGATAGAGAATGTTGTGTTTATAGTCATACTTAGATATTTGCATTTTGTCTTGAGAGCTTTAACTCCATTTTCTACTATCAGCTGCTAATGTCACCTGATGAAAACAGCATTAGTGGGAGACCCATATTGCCACAGGCAGATGAAGCTGTCTGCCATCAGTGGTCATAGAACAGTATAACTATTTTGTGTATTATCATTTTTCATAATGTATATCTTTATGTACTCTAATACAAGAGCATCCGCAACTAGTTATGATGTATGTTCAAGATCTTGCATTTCATGTGAAATGCAGAACAGGGCTGGACTGGACATTTATGAAGACACTGCAGAGCTATAAAAAGGGTCGACTATAAATGATTACACATCTTGTTTAATTGACATGCAGTTGTTTGATCTGAAACATTTAAAACATTGGGAAGCCATTAATCAAAACAGCAACATTCTGAAGGTTTAAACCCTCCTTTCCCCCTGACATATACATATATATATATATATATATATATATATATATATATATATATATATATATATATATATATATATATATATATATATATATATATATATATATATATATATATATATGCCAACTCTGAGAACACAAACTTCCAAAAAAGGGAGAAAGTGAAGAAAACTTTTCAGATCCTTTCTAACTCTTCAATGAGTCTGATTTTTTTTGGAACGCACTGGTAATTCTTTAGGTTCAATGATCTGAGCTTCAATCACCTATTAGTGACAATTTATAAGGCTTCCTCACAAAAGACATCTTGTCCCCAAAAATTCAGATAAACTACTTATAATGCTACCATTTAAACTATATCAGTACCTTCATGTTTTTTTTTTTTGTTTAACTTAATTCATGGAAACTGCATATTCCTATCAATGAAAATGGCAGGCTATCACTGGATGATTGCTTACAGTACAAGTGAATTGTGGGAATGCAAAAAAGCAGATGAAGCATGAAACAGAGGACAAATGGAAACTAAAGTACTAGCATTCTTTTGCCTTAGAAATATATTGTAATAACATGCATTTATGATTTGGGGGTGGACAAGGAGGCACTAGTTACTTTTAGAAAACATTAAGAATGTGATATTGTCATTAAACTTAGATGTTTCCTTGTCCAGGTTTTATGAAGGAGCAACCATGTTATTTTGCTGTGTTTAATAGTGGAAACTGCAAATTACATGGTTACAGTGCCAAAATGAAATGCATTTTATATATGTATGAATGAATGTATGTATGTATCTATGTATGCATGAATGTACGTATGTATCTATGTATGCATGCTTTGTTTACCAGGGTTTACAAATGGGTTTTGGCCCATTTTTAGTGGAGATCTGTGGAGAAAAGCTTCAGACCAAACTCAAACAATGAGATATTTATTACTCATATAATGTAAAAAAAATCCATGCTATAGCTATAACATCACAGACAAATTTGGTAAGTGATATTATATGCAGTTACTTGCTGCCACCCGAATTAAACAATACATAAGGACTCCAAAAAAACTAAATGCAAATAGTTTACAGTGTGTAGAAATAATGTAATCTAGTTGGCTATTTAATCGTACCATGTATGAATTAGCTCAGGTAGGCTGAATAAATAAAATTAAAGTTAGCAGTCAATTAGTCAATATTAAAGATGGGGTATATAATAAAAGTGTTCAGGTTGCAATCCTAATTGACTGTATACTGAGATTACTGTTTTAAATGAACAGTTTATGAAATTAATGAACAGTCAAATTTATATGAACCCAAATTAAGAGGTTTTGAGAAATGGTAGCTGTAATAAACATATATAATATTCAAAAGGTGGGCATACCTAGAGTGTGCGTGCACTGATATTGACATTTAAGCCATCATCTTTCTGTAAAGTTTTATTTTGAATGGTGTTGTATGTCATTATATCAAACTTTATATCATTTAAAAATACCTTGATGGAGGTAGAGTTGGCATTGATTCTTTTTGAAGATATGAAGTGTTGACAGTTGTAAGTATAGTTTTTAAAAATTAATTCATCACAGGAATTATTTGCTGCAGTGGTTTCAATGAGTACTTTATGTAATAATCATAAGCTTTATGTGGGTTAATAATGTTTTAGTGGTTGAGATGAAGAATATTTAGAAGATTTCCAAAGGAAATTGTAAGTCAACTGAAAGTACACCAGCCTGTGTCTAAGAGTTGCCCTGAATAGACTTTGCAGGAGGGTAGAGCAAACATTAAGTTTGCAGCTGCTGAGGATAAACTGGGCTGTCTTATGATGTTTCATGTACCTCTGCTGATAACAGAGCCAGGGAAAAGTCTGGAATTAAATAAAGATGTGACTAATTGAGTTTTAGGTGTGGGTGGGGGGACTTTTCTAGCTGTGTATAAATTGTGTAGTACGATGTTGAATTTTTTTTTTTATAGTTGAGAATTTGTTGTTTCTGTAATAAGAGTGCACCACCTAAGATTGATCCTAAGTATTACTGAATGTGTATGGGTTGTTCCATGAAATACACCAGTCAATGTTTTCATTTCTATTTACAAGGTAATTTTGCACAGCAAATATAAGATTATTTTTTTTTCTCAGAGGCTAAAGAAAGTGTTGTACATGTAAAAAATATCAGTGTTTAATTTATGAGTTACCATGAAGAAGTGGATAGATAGCAAGTTATAGCAAGGATAGGGGAAATGTGCTGAAATTAAAATGTGACATTTGCTAAATGTTATACTTATTTGTAAACTTGGTAGCCCACTTCTTTTATTTACACTACACTTTCATTTTTGATATTATCTCATTGATAGAGCCAATGAAAAGTATGACATCAGAAGTGGATGGAAAGTTTTCAGTGTGATTGTAAAATCTTCATAAACTTAAAAAACTCTGATAGTGGGATATTTTATAAAGGAAACTAACAGAATGCCAGTGTTGCAAATATATATGTTTCAGATTAAAAAAAATAATAATTACAGCTTTAGTGATTTGCAAAATGTTTGCCCAAGATCAACACCAACTTTCTCTAATGCTTAGACTTAAGAAATAAAAACTGTAAGCAATTTACCATCTAGCAATGTCACCAATTTTGCAACATGACCAGGAAATCGCATTTCAGTGCAAAAAATGTATTTTTACCTTGGTCTGGAAAAGGGCAGTAAGTGCATTAATCTGTGCGATGGAGATACAGTTTACAAATCATTGGTTACAAAGCTGTTCTACAGGATTGAGTTCATCCATATAACCAAGGTGCTGATATTTTGGCAGCATTCAGTGCTGTCTATGTGTAATTTTTCTTCTAATCACACTTCTTAACTTAAGTTATGCAACATTCAACTCTTTCACAGAATGTGATTATTAGCAAGTGGAAATCCAACCAACTGCCCAACAACCCAGTGCCCAAATAATGGATTGGCAAAATATGGATTCCTCAAAGGTGTTTGCTGCAGTTGGGATTATATGATGTCCAGCTGTGTAGAAAGTTAAACTCTCTACACAGAGTAGATTGAAAATTTGCATATCACAGAAAGCTAGTCTGAGGTGAAAAGTATATTAACACCTTTTATTTTCAAATGGCTCAATTTTTGGTGAACTGTCAGAAAAGCTGGAATATGTTTTTTTAACATGTAGAGTGGCTAAATGTGCTTATAACACAGAACTGACCTACAGTATGGTAACTGTTGTGAACATAGACAGTGTTATAATTTGAGTGGAAGCACAAGGTATTAACAAATAGATAGTAAGGGCGTACTATCTTCTACAGATATAAGAAATAGTTGTTAGTATGCTAAAATACTACATTCTTTTTAATGCTGGATGTAAAACAGGGATTTGGGCATATTCAGCTAGATAAAACAAGCTGTAAACTATGTACCACTAATGTACCATTAGGTGAGAAAGATTTTTGAGACTACCATTTGCTATTTATCAGCTCCAAAAGTCTTTCAAAGAGCTATAGCTCATATGCATTGGAAAAGGTAGTGAACATGATCAATGAAATATTAGTTTGAGGCTTGAATGATGATTGATTGGGTAAGAAAATGACATTATGTTGATTAAGATACAAGGATGACTACTGTCCCAAAGTTTGAAACTGAACCAAAAAAGTATCAGAGTAGCGTGCCTTCTTTAAAATACATAGGTCTTCTTCTATCTGCTAATGGGATATAGCTAGATGTTGAGAATGTGTGCAGTATTGCATATATGCAAATCCCAAAAGACAAAACTATTGTGAATGTAATTTGTGTGGGTACATACATACATAAAATATTTCAGGCACAGGCAATAATGTCCTTCTGGCCTACCAGTATACCAAAATGTTCATTCCTATAAAGTTTTCAAGTTGTTCTTAAAAATATCTAAACTAATGCTTGATTTAATATCATTTAGTAGTCTATTCCAAGCATCAGCTTCTCTCTCAGTAAACAAATTAGCACATATTTTATTCCCATGTAATCTTCTACATAGGTTGTCTGACTATTCTCTGCTACCCTTTGATAAATCTCAAACATTCCCACTGGTAGTTGCTTCAAAGTAGCCTATATACCTGAACATTTTCTCTTAAATGTCTGTATGAGACACTGTACAAGTCCTTAATCTTTCATACTAACTTAGATTTTTACTTCCATGGATGCTGTTGCATATTTTGTTGTACACTTTCCAATTTAATCATGCTTGTTTTCTCACAAGGTTTATATATTATTATTCCATACTCTAGTTTGGGTCTATTGCAACTTACAAATAATGATTTCATAATTTCTGATTTGATTTTCTAGGCTTTACAAATGTTTTTATACAGCCTATAATTTTATAACTGCAATTAACCAATTGGTTGATGTGATCAGAAAAATCAAAACTGGATCTACCCATAAAGCCAGGCCCTTAAAATAAATATACAGTTTCAATCACTATGTGCTGTATTAAATACTCTCCCTTTAATCTATCTTCCAAATCACATATGATTAGTATTTGGTGTATTTATTAGCATAAAACAATTATTGTGCTGAAATGATAAATTTAGTGAAGATCTTGTGCAGGATGGCCTAGCTGTCACAGATGTAATCGTTTCCTAATTTCCAAGTAATCTGCATATAGACTATAGAACATCACAGATGAAAAAGACAGATAGATAGCTATGAAGTATACACTCTAAATAAATATGGACCCAGGACAGAGCCCTATGGGACACTATGACTGCAACCTAGAATTTCATTTACCAAAAACCTAAATAAATAGGGGTAGTGCCCAAGACCTGTGAGTCTGCCCCTCAGTGCAGGAGGGAAGAAAACTGAAAAAAATAGAGATGACCATCCGCTATCCCTTAGGTTACTTGGAAGGTGTGCCCAAGAAGTGGGGTTGTGTTCAATCCCACTCTCCTTAATGGGTGAAATACAACTGTAGTTTGAGGAACTGTTACAATCTGGTGAACCCTGTCTGAATCCAGAAAAAGTTAAAACCCGCAAAAGGATTTTATTGCATCTAAGGACAAAACCACCCTATTAGCTTAAAAATGTGGTGAGTATACTACAAGCAATCAAGTGTTTCAGTTACAAGGAATCAATATGCACCAGTATTTTTATTGTGTTTCAAACGGAAAAGCTATAATAAAGTACAAAAAGCTGTGAAAACAAAGGTCAGAGCTTCACTGGACTGCAATGCCCTCGATCCGGTGGTACACGCTCGGTTTGTCCTCATTCCTTGGTGTTCCTCTTGGAGTCCAGGAACCTGTAAAACAGAGCCACATTAGCTGGACTGAGCAGTGCTTGAATGCTTCTACAATAAAATCTATCTTCAAGAAGACTTAGAATGAGTCCTGAGTTTTTCATTAACCATTTGTTTTAACTGCTAGTGTATATGATTCTTAACAGCAGAATCTAGCTAAAGTGGCTCTGTTCTACAGGTTCCTGGATTCCAAGAGGAACACCAAGGAATGAGGACAAACAGAGCATTTTATTATAGCTTTTTTCTTATTAATTCACTTTTTCTGGATTCAGACAGGGTTCACCAGATCATAAGAATTCCTCAAACTACAGCCGGATTTCACCCATTAAGAAGAGTGGGACTTGACACAACCCCACCTCCTGGACACACCACTCCTTGTAACAGGAGGAATAGCAAGTGGTCATCTGTATTTTTTAATTACCAAAAACCTGTCAAATTTATTTATTTTATTTATTTATTTATTTGCATTTGTTGACCGGGAGTGTCCGACTGGACGTAGGTCCATTTTCAGTAGAGGCCCGGGGAGAAAAGCTCCACAGTTAAAATAAACCGACAGTAGTTACATTGGATTACATAGCGATTAACAATTTGATTAACATAGCAATTAATTACAAACATATTTACAGATGAAGAACATAGTACATCAGTAGACATCTAGAATCTTTATCTGCGAAGTACATAACAGACATTAACAAATGTTACAATAAGAAGTTCCTGCTGTATAATAAGTACTAGGCTTATGAGCATCTGAACTTGCTATAATCAAGGTAGTTAGTGGGGTGGAAATAAAGGTAGTGGTTGGATGGGGTGGGTGATATTAGAGTGGGAGTTGCAAGTGCATAGCCAGCATGTTTTTAGGTGTGCTTTTAGTAAAGTTTTGAAGTGGGTGCATGATGGGTGGGAGGGAGTTCCATAATTTGGCTATTGTGCAAGAGAATAGTGCTTCACCAGCAGAGTTATTGACTTTAGTGATCTGCAAGTAATTTTTGTTGCTGGATCTTAGTGATCTGGTCATCCGATAGGGTTGGAGTAGATTCTGGAGGGATGGGATATTTAGTGGATGGTTTACTAGTTTGTGGGCGAGTGAGAGCTGATACCATTGAAGGAGGTGAGGGAGCTCAAGCCAGCCCAGTTCAGCAAGTGAGAGACAGTGGTGACTATGGTAGGATGCCCCTGTGGCAAATTTGGCGATTTTATTGTAGCAGGTCTCTAGCTTGTTTAGACAGCATTGCCTTATTGCCGGTATATATTGGAGAGGCATAAAGTAGGGTGGAGATAAGGTGGGAATTTGCTATTGAAATCTTTGCTGCTTTGGTAAGAAGTTGCTTATTTCTGTATAATGCTCCTAGTTTTTTGTGGACTTTTTTATGGTCAGGATATGTGAATGTCAAATTTTACTTTATTGTCTATTTCCATTCGTAGCAATTTGGTGTGTTCAGTTGGGTATATAGTGGTGTTGTCTTTTGCCGTGATGTTAAAGTGAGAGTTGTTTTGAATATGTTTGGTGGGTTGAAAGATAAGTAATTTAGTTTTATTTGGGTTGAGTATTAATTGGGCATCAGATAACCAAGTTTCAACAGAGGAAAAGGCTTCCTGTGTGACTTTTTGGGTAGGGAATGGGCTGAGCAGATGATGGTTGAGTCATCTGCATATTGTATGAGTGTGCCATGTTTGGTGGCAGAGGCTAGATTATTAGGTAACTCTGAAACCAGTTGGTGACTGATTGAGAGAAGGATAGGTTACTGAGGACAGAGATGAGTTGTTTGTGTGGGACCATGTCAAATGCTTTAGATAGGTCTAGGAAAGTAGCAGAGGAGAGATAGCCATTGTTTTTATGCTGAAGGATAGTGTTAGTAAAGGAGAGTAAGGCAGTGGTGGTGCTATGGTTTGGTTGGAAACCATGCTGAGTATTGGAAAGGAGGTTGTTAGTAAGGAGGTAGTCTGAGACCTGAGAGTGTATGCATCTCTGTAGTATATTCTCTTTGTAAGTCATACAGCTATCCATCTTATAAAGATTACACCAGTAACTAGTTGTTCTCATTTATCTATCAATGTTTTCTCTATGATTCTATTAAAGGCTGAAGTTAAGTCAATATAAATAATATTGCAGCACAAATGTTCATTTATAGCCATTATTATATTATAGAACTTTGTGTCACAGGTGGTTATAGACTTATTTTCAACATATTCTTGCTGAGATATAGTTTAAGTCCCATCCTTTCCAATTCTGTCAATAATTTATCTAAAATACCTTTTTCTGCTGTTTTTCCACAATGAGAAAGTAAACTAATGGGTCTGTGACATCTATGTCAAGCAAAGTTCTTCATTAGCAGTCTTCAAGAAAAATCTTGATGAGTGGATGAGAAATAGGAAATACACCCCGGGGATCACTTCTGTGCCTCTGCTCGACAGTGGCACAGGAAAATAACTTTCTTGGGTGGCATAAGCCAGGGAACCTTGTTGACTAGGCTTACATAGGCCCTCGGGCCAGTTAGCCTAGTACCTACCTATGAACCTATGTATGCCTCTGGATTTGCCTGTTCCCCTTTCCCTTAACTCATTCCCTCCAGTACAGCTCTTTTGATTGTGCACTTTTAACTCCTAGTGGGCGTGGCTTGAGCCTTCAAAAAATAAAGTTATCACCTTACAATTCTAACAAATACTCATTGGCAGAGGTCAAATATCAATGCAATTGTGTTTGCCATCATGTATGCTTCAAAATAAAATATTCTGATACCTTGTACAGGGCATGGTTTTGAAATTATTAATGCAAATATGAACAAGCAATATTTGACACCTAGAGCAGTAGGAGGTAACTGCAGATGCACCTGGAGGCGTCACTCGGATGTAATGAGTTAAAAATGAGTTTGACAAGTGCAGGTCAGCAGTCTTGAGGAATCTCCCCATACTGAAATGACCTAATGAATAACAGAAGTAATGGTATTGTACATTCTTGCTGATGTGTTCTCATCTCCTCCTTATGCTTTGTTTGGGTCCAGTTTACATAGTTCTTTTTCAATCTAATCTAATTTAATTTCAGAATCTGAAGTTACCAGAATGTTACTTGTACAATTTGTCACCACCTTTGTGAAGCCAAACTGGTGCGCTTAAGATTTTGTAAATATATCTGTCATCTATTGTGCTTGAAAATAAATTTTAGAGTCTACATGCAATTTATCAATTTGTATGTCTCTACTCCCACCACATCTTGTGTATCTATAATCTGGTTTTCTATTATACTCAATATCTTTATATAGATTTTCTTCACTTTTTCCTGATCTAGTTTCATACTATGTTTAAGTTGTCTGTGCAGCTTGTTTATTTCTGTTTTCAAAGTTACAGTCCAACCTTGTTTCTATTTCTTCCATTTTTTTATCTGTCATCATTAGTGTGTTGTTCTTATGGAAATATATCCTCCTGGCCTTGTGTGACTAGATCCTGATGATAAGCACTTTATTTTTTGCTTTAAATTTCCCTTTCAAAACTTGTCATATTCCTTCTGCATTTTTCCACTGACTACACCACTCTAATTAGTTTTACATAGTGACTGCTTTGCTTCCATATAATGTTATTAATCCTCTGTACATTGCTTTAGATTTCAGTTTGTCAGAATTATCTAGCAACAAATTAACGTTTATAACCCCATGATCAATGCATATCAATGGTGGTTAAACTTGATATGAAG
The DNA here is from genome assembly GCF_019279795.1 of Protopterus annectens. NCBI lineage: Eukaryota > Metazoa > Chordata > Ceratodontiformes > Protopteridae > Protopterus > Protopterus annectens. The sequence continues at coordinate 92,463,727 of NC_056747.1, forward strand.
TAACAGTAATTTCTTTAGGAAAATAAACAGTGTCTAATATGTTCTGTTCCCTGGTAGGCTGTTTTTTACAATCTGAAGCAATTGTTATTCCTGAACATAAGTTGTGAATAATTTCCTTATTAATGCTGTTGAATCAATGATATTCCAGTCTGTATCAACATGAATAAAAACAGCTCCATGCTTCCTTACATTAAGGTATTCTAAGGCTATGCTCACATCCTGTGTTTTTGCTCTGCAAATGTAATTATCAGTTCCTTTAATAACTGAATCTCCAATTACATGTATATAATTTCTGACCAGATCTGAAGAATCTCCTACCTCTGTTTCAATAATGTCTGCTCTAGCAGTTGTTACAAAGGAATGTTCTTTATCGCCATTAGTCTGATTAACCCACTGTTTACTTGTTCCATTTGCATTCATACAATTCTCATCCTAATATCTTTATACCTGTGCAGCTTAAAACATGTTATCAATTCTGTATTTCTCCTCCTTTTTCTGTAATGTTCTTTAATCCTTCCAGAGTTCAGTTTTGACTTCTTCCTTTTAACCTGCTCCTTGTCTTTCCTTTCTACCTTCTCTGTTGGTAAAATGATGTCATTTTTTGTAGACTGAAAGTTTTTTGACTGCACAATGTTGTCATACCCTGTAATCCGTGTTACATAACAAAGCAATGTTTTTTTTTAGAAGATAGCTTCCTTGGGTTATAGACATTAGTCAATTTTTTTCTTCTTAGTTATTTGTTGTGAACTTCGTCCTTTCTTTGTTTATTTTCTCCTCAAGCTTTGAATCCTCAGACTGCTGAATAACGATATCCTGAATTCCAAAGTTGTCATTGTTAGTAGAATGTTTAAGAGGAGTTTCGCTGGCTGATACAGTATCTGTCCAAGTTCGTACCTCACTTGTCAGATATAACTGTAGCTGTAAGACACCTACCTGCAGTTTTGACTTGTTTAAAATAGCAGATTAGAACTTTTGATCTACTGAAGAGTCTGCTACTACAACACATACTCTTAAATATTCTGATGGGGCATTATGACATTTGAGATGGATTCAAGCCATAAAGTCCTAAGAGTAGTAATTCTTTAAGAAGGTAGACTTATTGCCTCAATATCAGATGTTCAGACTAGGCATACACAGATTGAGAAAGAAATGCTGGCTATAGTCATTGGTTGTCAGAAGGTACACTGATATGTATTTGGGATAACATTTCAAAGTGGAGAGAGATCATATTGCAGCATCCATTCAAATGATCATTACACATGCAAAATTGAAAAGAATGTTATTAACATTTCAGAAATATGATGTTGAAGAGCAATATAAACAGAAAACATGTTAAGTAGGGCTTATCTGAATTAGTGCAAGGAAGATATGCTACAAGATATGGATAATAGGCAGACAAATAGATAGATAGATAGATAGATAGATAGATAGATAGATAGATAGATAGATAGATGTGTGTGTGTGTGTGTGTGTGTGTGTGTGTGTGTGTGTGTGTGTATATGTTTGTGTGCATACCTAAAAGAAACATATATAATCCTTGAAAGTCGACCTCAAAGACATCAATTTCAGCTACTTTTTTCAGTGATTGCAAATCATTTTAAAACAGACAGCGCAGCACACAATAATGTATCACTAGAAGTACTGATAGTCATTCATTCTGTTACAACATTAATATATCCCTCAGTATTTTAGTAATAACAAATGGAGGTTGACAGCCTGTATGTACGTTGGGAGAAGGTACCTTGGTATTTTATCGTTTTGTTGCTTGTTGTACCGTGTACTTGAGATAAACATGTAATATGATAATACACTGCCCTTTACCTTTTATGCTGTATTTCTACTACAACTGGCAGCTCATCGATTTATGACGAGCTCCTGTAGGAACTGTAATAAGTGTCAATGTCAGTATTTGAGACATCATTAGAAACATCACACCAATTCATGATGGAATGAGTCCCCCAAGTAAGGAGAAACAGGAGGAGCAGGACACATCTGAAGAAGAAATATGGACATGGGAAAGAAAAAAGACATTTAATATGGTGCAATATTTATTCAAAGGAGAAAGCAAAACTAATCAATACAAAAAGAGCAGCACCAAAGATATTTGAAGAGGAATCCAGGCAAAGGCATCCAGACATGGAAATTTTACAATACAAAAAATAAGAAAACAAAGAGGAAAATTAGAAAAGAAAATTAGTAATGGAGAAGATAAGGAAATAGAAACTCAGGTTATGGATTACCTGTGAAGTGAAGGATTTAGTGTAGAAAATCTAAGTCTAATAACATCACAGCATGATGGAGCAATGGATCCCCAAATGTAGGAGAAACCAGTGGAGTGGGAAACATCTGATTGGTTGCCATATGAAGATACTTTGGAGTCTTCCATAGGAAGCAAGTACAAAGGTTTAGCTGGAATTGTACAGCAACGGAAGGAACAGGAAACTGTGGCAACTTTGACGCGGCCAATATTGTGGAGTGACAGGCCACTGAGTTCCCTTATGAAAGAGCAATAGATGACACAGGATGAAATTGAAGAGAATGTAGCACAGGAAGATGCTCTGGAACTTTCTATAGAATGCCCACAAAAAATGGAGAACAAAGAGTGTACCCTCAGTTTAGAAGGAAATGATCTAAGAGAAGAGTTGCTTGATTTAATAGAGATGGACAGACATATTAAGATCAATAAAAGAAATTGACTACAGAAAGTCAATAAAACCCAAAAAGTTATAAGTTTGATAAAACAAATGAACACAGTAATTAGGGCTGTTCATAGAGATTCATGCAATATAACAGAAGTAAATAGGATATATTACTGTGTAGCTAAATTGATAACAGATAAATTCTTACTGTAAAAACATAGGGGAGTAATGGAAAGGAAGGGGAGAAGCCAAATGCCACCATGGAAGCCTCAATCCTCACTACTGACACCAGTGGGGAATGTTCACTGAGAAAGAAAAATAGACACACAGTATTCTCAAATGCAACCCTCTGCACCAAGTACTATTTCCTTTAACAGCACACAGGGAATGCACACTCTAGTCCTGGGGCTAGGGTTTCTCTCCAGGGCCCAAATAAGACTTCCAACTGACCACTATAGAGCTGAGTCCTTAGCTGGATGTTCCAAACCAAGTCCTCCACCACCCTCTCTGTGAAATCAGTGCTCTCAGTGTCCTTGTTCAAAGTAGCTGTCACACACAGTCTCTTTTGAGATTTGATTTTCACACACACACACACAAACACACACACACACACACACACACACACACACACACACACACACACACACACACACATATCTGGGAAATCCTGGCACACCTTATCCGCTCTGCCACCTTCACCCAGACTATAAGGTAGATCTGCTACCACCAGAACACCCAAAGTCAACTACTTTAAGGCTCTTACAAGGGTATGCAATTACACTTATTAAAATGATTCATACTTATACAAATGGTAGCATTTAATCAAACAACAGGAATGTGGAGCCACAGTGCCACTAAATAAATGCAAATACTCTCAGAGGCTAAATAATTTCTAAAAGGCCAGCCACAATAAAATGTTTAGATATATTTAATAATAAATAAGAAGAAAACATGAAAATATTGAATATTTATTTACAATAAACACCAGACTTTCATTCACAAGGAATTAAAAAAAAAACACAGATGGAAAGACTTAGACAGATACAGAAAACTACATTTAGCTAATCTCACTGTAATTTTCTAACTGACTGAAGAAGTATTGTTCTTTACTTACTTAATAAAGCAAGGCAAGATGCAAGTGGATAGTGTCTCCTCTCAGCTCCAAAAACAGAGTGCACTTATCACATCTTCCACTAGTATTCCAAATACAATTTCTGTGCTGGCTACATCACATCTGGTCACCTGACTGAGTGGTTCCCATGGCACCCCATCACTGGAAATTGAGCCAGGATCTGGCACTGATTTGTTGCAATACACTCACACAGAACTTTAGCTAAGGTTTATTACAGAGTCTGGAAACTGTAAAACAATTCCACCCTTCCTGCAGAAGCTAACAAGCTATTTTCTGGCAGCATTCAGACCTGTGAGATAAAATCTTTATGGCCTAAATCAAGTAATTTAATTTCAGGTTATTTTATCTTAAGGTTAACTGGGCTGAGCTTAACCCCTTCCAGCATCCTCTGTTAAAATACATAACATTTCATCAGTTACAACAATACAGTCTGACATACATGTATATTTCTTTTCTGTCCAGCAGGACCTACTGTTGGCACATTTTTAACACAAGCATCTGTACAAATCAGTTTGATATTCAAATGACATATAACAAAACTCCAGCTAGCTATGCTGGCATATGTTAAACATTCACTGCCCTACTCCCTCTGGCACAGATGGCACTACCACAGAAGTACTGAATAGAGAAAACTATAAAGCAATTAAGACAAGAAGTGTCACTGTTTGAAGAGTATAGAAGAGGAAACAGATCAACAAAAGTACTCAGAAAGATAGATGTGATAAAAGCAATGTGCAGTATCTGAACAGATCAGGATCTATTGTACACTACTGCAAGTAATAAACTAAATATATCAATACAGGCAGAAAAATGTAGAAGATATGCAGATAAATATAAAGGACAAATACAAAATAAGCAATTTACTTATGACCCAAAAAGTTTTATAGAGAATTGGGAAACAAGGCAGAAGGAATTGAAACACCACCAAAAAAGAAGAAAAATATACATGAAATATCTATGAAGATCCTGTGGAACATAACATAATTACTAAATGGATAGAAGAAGTAAAAGGAAGAATAAGAAGTTAAAATGTACTGGATATGAAATGGGGTGAAGTAACAGTCAGAACAAGATAGATTGAAACAAAGTCAAGAAAAGCTCCTAATTGGAAAACCTCAGGCCCAGATGCAGAGTCTAACTTCTGCTAAAAGTATTAACATCTTTACATGAAGATTTATTCATGAGTAAATATTAACATCTTTACATGAAGATTTATTCATGAGTAAGAACTATTTATATGCGCACTCTGAACAGACACCAGCCTGGTTAACAACACGAAAAACAATACTCCTATTTAAGTGCGACCCTGCAAGCAATCCTAAAAGCTACAGGCCAATAACTTGCTTTCCCAAGATGTATAAACTATACACTGAAATTGATGCCAACAGAGTTTATAGTCATTTAGAAGAAAACTCAATCATGGCAATAGAACAAAAGGGTAACAAAAGAAAGTCATATGGAACAAAGGATTATTTGTTGTTAAATAAAATCATAATGGAGAACTGTAAACAGGGGAAGAATCTAAGTATGGCATGGATAGACAACAACAAAACATTTGACAGTATCCCACATTCATGGATAAAAGAGTGCCTAAAAATGTATAAGCTACACCCTACACTGATCAATTACATTACAGAGACCATGAAACAGTGGCAAACCACTTTGCAGTTAAGCCATGATAAAGGACAAATTATTATTCTAGGGATAAAACCTCAAAGGGGGATATGCCAGGGTGACTCTGTCACTGCTCTTTTTGCATCTTACACTTAACCTATAAGCTGTCTACTTAACAGATTAGGTCATGACTACAAGTTGGCTTCCAGAAAACAGCATTTTCTTTTTGTGGGTGATTTAAAACTGTTTTGTAATGAGGAAGTGAAAACACAACTGCAAGTAGTCAAAACTTTTTCAGATGATATAAGAATGTCATTTGGTCTTGATAAATGTGCAAAAGCAACCTTTAAAGCAGGAAAGCTGCAGCACCAAGAAAACATCAGCCTGGGACAGGAATGTGATGTAAGAGAACTTGAGCAAGAGGGTGTGTATAAATATGTGTGAATTCATGAAAGATCAGCAATAAAAACTTGAACAAATGCAAATAAAACTTAGTAAGGAATATTTTAGAAGACTAATATTAATACTGAAAACAGTGTTGACGTCTAGGAACAAAGTCCAAGCTATAAACCAGTTTGCTCTTCCTGTCCTAATGTACAGTTTTGGAGTGACCAACTGGCCCCAAAAGTTATTGGATTGGTTGAACAGGAAAACAAGAAGGATGCTTCATGCTGATCAAATGATTTATAAAAATCAGTGTATATTCCCTGTTCTGAAGGAGGTATGGGTCTCCTCAAAATTGATTACAAGTATAGATCTGCAATCATGGGACTGCATACATATCTGCTGACCTGACAAGATCCAAATATAGTGGAAGTTTTAAAACATAAGGAGAATAAGTTTAAGATGGGAAATTGGAAATTCACCCCGGGATCACTTCTGTGGCTCTGCTCGACAGGGTCACAAGAAAATAATTTTCTTGGGTAGCAAAAGCCAGGGTACCTTTTTGGCTAGGCTTATATAGGCCCTAGGGCCAATAGCCTAGTACCTACCTATGAACCTATGACTTCCCTCCTTAGTTTAGCAGAAGCATATTGGCATCAAGTGGGAATGGAAATCAAACCAGAAGTAGATAAAAATCAGGCAACTACTGAATGTGCCAAAAAGCAAAAGAAAGAATATAAGGTGAAGTTTCAGATGAGAAGGCAAGAAATGTGGAAAATGTATAAATATAGTTGCAAGTATAGAAAACTCTTGAAACAACCTCATGGTGATCAGGATCAAACTCAGGAATGGTTAAGGAGAAGTGAATTTAAACCAAAAGACAAAAGGTTAATATTGGTGATCCAAGACAGTGGACTATGTACACATTGGTTTACAAAGCCCACTGAACATGTGGGAGAAATAGGCAAATGTAGGCTTTGTAAAACAGAATTGGAAACAGTGGCACACCTTGTTGCTGGTTGTGATATACTAATGGCAGAAGGACTGTATACTGAAAGTCATAATAATCTGGCAAGACTGTTGCACTGGGGATCGTTCAAACATAATATCGAAGTAGGTGAAAAACAGTGAAAACAAGAGCCACAAAGCATTATAGCAAACGATAAAGTTTATATCACAAGGGATCACCCATTACCAACAGTTCAAAAAATAGATACGAGAAAACCAGATATAGCAGTCCATGAAAAAAAGGCAAAACTAGCACTGATCCTTGAAATTGATACACCCAGTAAATGCAGTGTCTTGCATACAGAGAGACACAAAATCATAAAATACCAGCATTTGTAGGCAGAAACAAGGCCAGTGTGGAAGAACAATACTCAGACAGTTCCAATAGTAGTAGGAGCAATGGGTCTTATAAAAAAGAATTTACAGTCGTACTTAGATATGTTACTGATACATGTAACTCCATATGAATTGCAGAAGGAGTCATTACTGGGCACATTGAAAGTGCTGCGAAGAGCACTTCTGGTTAACATCAAAGACTGAAACAATACTAATTTTATGAACTTTAATCATAATTTTTCTTAGGAATGGGGTCCATTCCCATCATAGTATTAGAAACTGAAAAGACATGGAGAAATTAAAAAAATGTATATCGAATGGAGAGATGATGGCGTTTAAATGGACAGATGATAAAATAAGTAAGAAAAGGAGAGTAGCATTGCTGGGACTGAAGCCATCCTCAAGTCGTGGTGAATGCTTTCACATGGCAGACCCTGTTTTCACAAAATCTCACCAAGATATTACTGATATATAGACCGTATTTTATATAGCATATATCATGGACAGAAGTAGGTCAGAAATGGGGAAAGGTAGGTTAAAAAAAAGACAGCTGGGTGCACAAGTCCCAGGATAAAAAAGTGCCCGATCCTGGTTGGCAGAGTTGTACCAGGACCGGAAAAAATGACATTGTGGGATCCTCAAGACACGGAAACATTCCTCCAACAGGGTTAGGCCAGGCTCAAGGGGAGGATGCCGCCACTCCCTCTGTTGTAGAAGGAAGTGTAATAGTCTACAAAAGCCACAAAAACTGACAGGTCAAAAAAGAGTGATAAAAATTATAGAATGGACTATGGAGGATAAGTGATAAAGAAGAAATTAGGTATTGTTGCTATTATGCAAGAAGCCCAGAATTTCCAGATAGAAGATATTCAAAAATATTTAGAGAGAAATTACAGAAAAGAAAAAACTCGCACAAGAAAAACTGACAAAAGCTACAAATGCAAATTTGTGTTCTTTAATACACCAGATCCTTGCAAAACATTACAAAGACAAAGAAACTTTGGGCTGCTTATGAAAAGAAGCAACAGTGGAAATGTGAAAATATAAAGAACAAAACCTAGAGATTTTTGAAAGGTATAAAAAGAAACACAGACAAGGGAAAGAAAAACAGATCTGATATTGTGTAATATTTATGCAAAGGAAAAAAAGCAAATTAATTAATACAAAAAAGCAGCTCCAAAGATATTTGAAGAGAAATACAGGCAAAGGCACCCAGATATACAAAATTTCACAGTACAAAAAGAAAGATCACAAAGGGGAATGTAGAACAGATGAGTAGTACAGTTCAAGTTAAACAAATAAAAGCAGAAGTAATGGAAGGTCGGCAAAGCGAAGGATTTAGTGTGGGAAGGTTATATCACAGCATGATGGAACGATGAATTCCCAAGTTGAGGAGAAATATGTGGAGTGGGATATATCTGAAGAAGAAATATGGACATGGGAAAGAAAAAGAGATTTCATATGGTACAATATTTATGCAAAGAAGAAAGCAAAACTAATCAATACAAAAAAAAACAGCATCAAAGATATTTGAAGAGAAATATAGGCAAAGACATCTGGATCTATCAGGGCCTCTGGAATTACTATTTAACTGTAGCCTCTAGACAGGCTTTGTGCCTTATGAATGGAGCAAAGCAACAGTCATCCCTCTGCACAAAGATGGAGACCCTGGAAACTAAGTCTCACTAGTCTTATATGTAAAATCATGGAAAGAATTATCATGGAGATGATCAATAGAGATATAGTAAACCTCCAGACACTGGACCCAACCCCAGTTTGGGTTCGTCAAGGGCAGATCATACCTACTCATCCTGGTGGACTTCTTTGAGAAGGTCTCCAAAGCAATGGATGAGGGCAAAATCATTCACACTGCCCACCTTGATCTGGTCAAGGTATTTCACACAATACCCCACTTGGGCATTGTTGACAAACTCGAGAGGTTAGGTACAAACCTGTATGTCACCCAGTGAATAGCCAGCTGGCTTCCAGACAGGACCCAGGAAGTTAGAATTGGGGAGTCCACCTCTACAAAGAGGCCAGTCACAAGTGGAGTACCTCAGGGATCAGTCCTTGGACTGCTTCTTTTTGGCATTTACTTTTCAGAAGTCAAGGCCAATGTCAGTGGTCTCTGACTGACTAAATTTGCAGATGATTGCAAATTAGGAGCTGTCATTGAATCACACACTGACACAAATGTTCCCCAGGACGGGCTGACACAGACAAACAACTGGTGTCAAAGCCATGGACTAAAACTAAATGGCAAGAAATGCATAACAATATCCTTTGGGAAGTCATCCATCCCTAGTAAATATATTGACAACACACCTCTTAGAGATAACCCACTAGTTAGGGACTTAGGGACAGAGATAGTAATCTAGACTTTGACCATCACGTGTCTACAGTGGTGAGGAAATCATTCTATGTTGCGCATCTTATAAACAAAGGTATGGCATCTAAATCCAAGAAAGTCATTGTTCCACTGTATTTGGCATTCATCAGATTTATCACAATGTATCACAATGAGTACAATGCCCCCTTATATCCAACAATTGGGATGTCCACAGAGGTTCTTCACTAAAAGAATACAGGGTGTAAGTAGAATGTCCTATGCAGACCGCCTCAAGGCCCTATCCCTGTATTCTGTCTCCTATAGGCTTTTGAGGGGAGATCTATGCCTGGCATACAGGGGATTTTCAGACCCCACTCTGGTGGACCTCCACAAAACAAACAGCACCAGAAGTACCTGTTCTAAAGACTTGAACCTTGGCTGTGATATAAATAGGACCTGCTGGAGAGGTAGGTATGTATCCCAGAGACTACCCTATCTACGGAACAAGCTCCCCATCCATGTGAAGCAGAGTTCCTCCCTAACCCAATACAAGTGCAACTTGAACAATTGGATGGGAAACCAGAAATTCATCCTTGGTTTGGCACATATGTCTCTAATGGACACAAGTAACCTGTAAATGGTTTATCTCCAAGCGCCGTGCTTACACTTATGAAGGGTATCAGAACTTGTCAGAGAGCTTAAAAAGGCCCTTGTGGTCATTAGCCTAGTAAAAACCTATGAACCTATAGATATGGAAAATTTCACAGTATAAAAGAATAAGAAAACAAATTGGAAAAGTAGAAATAGGATTAATAAAGGACAAGTTAAAGAAACAGAAACTGACATTATGGATTACCTGTGAAGTGAAGGATTTAGTTTAGAAAATCCAACTCAAGTAATGTGGAGTGTGGTGGAACAATGAATCCCCAAATTAGGGAGAAAAAGGTGGAATGGGAAGTATATGATCACTTGCCACATGACGATGGTCTGAAGCCTTCAGTAGGAAACCAGCACAAAAGTTAATTTAGAGTTGCACAGCAAGGGAAGGAGGAGGAAACAGTGGCAACTTTGACACAGTCAGTGCTATGGAGTGATAGGCCAATGAGTTCCCATATGAAAGAGCAATGGATAACGCAGGATGCAGCTGAAGAGAATGTGTCAGATGACGGCAGTCTGGAACTTTCTGTAGAAGAGAGCAAAGAATGTTCCATCAGTTTAGAAGGAAATGATCTAAGGGAAGTGTTACTTGATTTAATAGCTGTGGATAGACATATTAAGATCACTGAAATAAGTAGATTACAGAAAGTAAATAAGACCCAAAATGTTAGAGGTCCGATAAACAGATGAACATCATAATCAAGACTATTAACAGAAATTCACGTGGCATAACAGAAGTAAATATGTTATTGTGCAGCTACATTAATAACAGTCAGAAAAACACAGTGCAAGAAGGGAAAGGAAGGGAAGAAACCAAATGCTATCATGGAAGCATCGAATAAAGAAAACTATAAAGCAAATAAGACAAGAGCTGTCATTTTTAGAAGAGTATAGAAGAGGGAACAGATCAACAAAAATATTTAGAAAAGACTGATGTGATAAAAGCAACGGGCATTATCAGAAGACCAGCATCTGTCATACCTTATTGCAAATAATAAACTAAAGATATCAACACAGGCAGAAAAACTTAGAAGATATACAGATAAATTTAAAGGAAAGGTGCAAAATAAACAAGACATTTGTGACCCCAAAAAGTTTTACAGGGAATTGGGAAACAAAGCAAAATGAATAGAGACACCAAAAAAAAAAAAAAAAAAAGAAGAAGAAATAGACACATTTTGGAGAAATATCTATGAAAACCCTGTTGAACATAACAAAGATGCTGGATGGGTAGAAGATGTAAAAGAAACAGCAAGAAGTTCAAATGTACAGGATATGAAATGGGATGAAGTAATAGCCAGAGAAATTAAAACAAAATTGAGAAAGGCTCCTAAGTGGATAACCCCAGGCCCATTGCAGTACCCAGGTTTTGGATAAAAGTATTAACACCTTTACATGAATATATAGCCTTGACTAATAACTACTTCTATGTGCATCCCGAATAGACATCAGCCTGTTTAACAACAAAAGAAAATGATACTCCTCCTTGTAAGCCATCATAAAAACTATAGACCAATAACTTGCCTTCCAATGTTGTACAAAGTATATACTGGAATTGATGCAGACAGATGTTATAGTCATTTAGAAGACAACTCAGCCATAGCAAGAGGATAAACGGGTAATAAAAGAAAGTCATATGGTACAAAGGATCATTTGTTGCTAAATGAAGTCATGATGGAGAATTGTAAAAAGGGAAAGAATCTAAATATGGCAAGGATAGATTACAAAAAAGCATTTGACAGCATCCCACATTCATGGATATAAAGGAGTGTTTACAGATGTATAAGATACATCCTACATTAGTCAATTGCATTACGGTGACCATGAAACAGTGGCAAACAACTTTGTAATTAAACTATGACAAAGGGCAATTTATTATCCCTAGGATAAAAATTCAAATGGTAATTCTTTATCACATCTGTTGCTTTGTTTTGCCCTTAACCTATTAAGCTGTTTAATTAAAGGACTCTGTCTTGGCTATAATTTGGATCCCAATAAACAAACTTGCTTAAAGATTTCTCTTCTGCTTTTTGTGGATGACTTAAAATTATATATTTAATTCGAGGAGGAGTTGAAAGCACAGTAATTCATGAGATGAGTAGTTGAAAGCCTGATTACACATGGTTAAAACTTTCTCAGATGACAAAAATGACATTCGGTCTTGATAAATGTGTGAAATCAATGCTGAAAGCAGGAAGATGAGGTACCAAGAAAATATCAATCTAGGATGGGAATATGACATAAAGTAACTGCGCCAGGAAGGAATGTATAAATACTTGCAAATGAATGAAGGATCTGCAATAAAACTTGAACAAATGAAAATAAAACTCAGTAAGGAATGCTTTAGAAGATTACAACTAATATTGAAAGCAGCCCTGACATCTAGGAATAAAGTCTAAACTATGAACCAATGTGCACTCCTTGTTTTAATTTATAGTTTCGGTGTGATTGATTGGCTTCAAAATGTATTGGATCAGCTGGACAGAAACACAAGGAAAATGCTTCATGCTTATCAAATGATATATAAAAATCATTGAATACCAAGGTTATAGATCTCTCACTATGAAGGTAGTAGGGGCCTTCTGAAAACTGATTACAAGTCCAGATCTGCGGTCATAGTACTACATACAAATCTGCTAACCTCATCATATCCAAACATAGTAACAGTTTTAAAACATGGGGAGCAGTCTAAGATGACCTCTCTTTAGCTTAGCAGAGACAATCAGGTTTCAAGCAGGAATGGAAATGAAACCAGAAGTAGACAAAAATCAGACAACTGAATGTGCCAAAAAACAAAAGAGAGGATGTAAGGAGAAGGATCAGTGAGAAGGAAAGAAATGTGGAAAAGCCATAAATATAGTGCCAAGTATAGAAAACTCCTGAAACAACTTCATGCTGATCAGGATTTGACACAGGAATGACTAAGGAGAGGTGATATGAAATCAAAGGATGAAAGGTAGGTAATGGCAGCTCAGGATAGTGGACTACGTACATGTTGGTTTACAAAGTTCATTGAACATGTGGGAGAAATAGACAAATGTATGTTCTGTAAAAAAAGAATTGGAAACAGCTGCACACCTTGTTGCTGGATGTGATACACACATTGCAAAGGGCCTGCACACTGAAAGTCACAGTAATGTGGCAAGATCATTGCCCTGGGGATTGTGCAAACATTACAATATAGAAGTAGCTGAGAAGCATTAGAAACATGAACCACAAAGTATTATAGAGAATGATGATGTGAACATGACATGTGATCACCCATTACCAACAATTCAAAAAATAGATGTTAGAAAACCAGATAAAACAAGTCAATGAAAAAAGACAAACATAGCATTGATCATTGAAACTGCTACACCTAGCAATTACACTGACTCATGTAGAGAGAGACATAAAGTGATAAAATATCAACCTTTGCAGGCAGAAATGAGAGCAATGTGGAAGAAAAATAACCAGAAATTTCCAATAGTAGTAGAAGCAATGGGCCTCATAAAAACAATCTACAGTCATACTTAGATAAGCTACCAATGTATGCAACTCTGGATCTACTTCTTCTTACCGAAATCCCACTTTGTCAAACTTCATAATGACGAGATAAAGTTGGCGAAGATGTAGTTTCACAAACACCTGGATCACTTTACAATAATTCAGGAAACAAACCACTCAGCCACCATGGTGAACTTTGCCATGTTCTCCACTATAGTGTGATCTTGGAGTTGGTATGTTTAGATAGGGGGGTATGGGGGGGTGAAAACCCCCACTTGGGTGGGTTTGATTTGCTTCAGTTTGTTGTTGAAGTGTTGCTAGACAAGTGGTTTGTTTTCCAGAGTTAATTTATGGTGATCCAGGTGTTCATGAAACTATATCTTTGGCAACTTCGTCTTGTCGTTATGAAGTTTGATGAAGTGAGATTTTGGTAAGTAGAGGTACACCCATAACTCCATATGCATTGCAGAAAGAGTCAATTCTGGGCACATTGCAGATGCTGCAAAGAATAGTTTTGGCTAACATCAAAGATTGAAATAATACTAATTTTATGAACTTTAATGATAGCCTGATTTAGGAATGAGGCCCATTCCTGCCATGGTATTAGAAACCCAAAGATTTGGAGAAATTAAACTGTGAGCAACCAGATAAGGTTCCGTGATTATATTTTGTAGGACATAGCAGATAGTACACGTTGTAAATGTATTTCTGAATCAATGCTGACCAGTTTTCTGAGCTTAATCATCTGCTAGGGACTCGGTATGTAGTACTTTAAAGTCACTACAGATCAGTATGGTTATGCATTTGCAACTTAAGCATTTAAACACATATTCTCCCTGAACATCCAGTAGTATAATCATTTATTTTTCATGGTTTGAAAATCCATCTTAAGCATAACATACTGAATAAAACTATAAAAACAATATTTTGAAATGGTCCTAAGCAAGACAATATGGATACAACTATAGAAGTAATATTTCTGAGTGTACTAGTATGCTTTTCAGAATAAGTGCCTGTATCTGAAAACTTCCTATTTTGTGAAAGTCTGCACTTTAGATTTCAAAACTCTTGCTTTGAGTATAGATTCTAATATTGAACAACATATGTTTCGGGTAGAAGATATACTTTAGAAAGATTAACAGGAGAAGCTCATTTTATCATCACCAGATAAGGCAAAGGATCTCAACTTACTCTGTTGGACTTTCTACTTTGTGCGGTTGTGACTGAATTTGGGGGTTTCACCTGAGTTTGATGCAGCACTCTCCTCAACTCCATGGTTTGCTACTGACTGTGATCACATAACTTTAGTTTTGAAATTTGCAAGTGTTTACATTAACTCCGTCACCAGTAGGTTGTACATGTGACTAGTGGTGCCCAGTGGAAACTGCTGACTAAATTGGAAATGGTTCGATGCTACATGTGGGGTATTGTATGTGTGCATGAGTGGAGGTGATGTATTTGTAGATGACCCAAAGAGTTAATATGGATGTTGATTAAGCTCCCATTTGTATATCCTGTTAGAACAACAGCTTTCATTAGGAGAAGGATATGTCTTTGGTGAAAAGGATAGGAGGGTTGTGTCTGAACAGAAAATAATGTTTTGGTTTATTTCAGTGAGGGAGTGAGGGATACTGGCACATTACTTGTTGGCTATTTCTTATAAAATTTTGTGTTAAACGGTCAGTTTGCAAGGATTTTGAAACATATTTGATACTCTGCAAACCTGTTGCCAAACAAAAGATGTGAGTTTTTCTGATGCTGCTTGTAACACCTGTAATGAAATATTAAACCTTTCGCATGTCAAGAAGACATTTCTACCAAACAGAGAAAATGTGTGAACATTGTAATCTGGCTCTTTGACAATTAATCCTGGAGTGTTTTCATCCTTTTTAGAACCCTATGACATGATAATGTTTGCCTTGCAGTGGATCAGTCTGAATGTTTCTGTGTGTATTTAAATGGTAAACTAAAGTGAAGATAGAGGTGAAAGTAGAAAGAAGAGCTCAGATATGCAAACCATGGTGTGAAGAAGTGATGTCACAGGGTGCAATGTAAAATTAAATGCTTCGGTCTGTATTACTGAACTACAAACCAAGCATGCAGGACTCTAAACTTTTGGCAAATGCATGTTTAAATATTATCTAGTAAACATTTTGCTGCATTTTTATCAGTTTACACTCCCCTACAGTTAAATGAATCCACCCTTGTAGTATACTGGCCTATGCTTATTCCCAGATCATGGCTTAGTGGTTAGGTCTTTCATCTCATTCTACAGATACTGGTGTGTGACTGAGTCTGTGTTTTATCTCAGACATTACGTCTGTTTTAGTGAGATGTCACATTTTATTACAAGTCTTTTTCTACTCACAGCTGACCATCAGTGGATCCAGTATCTGCCCTTGTTAGCCACATTTACCTACCCTCCTGGTCCCTCCCTACTTTCTCCAATAAGGTCAGGGTTGGTGAGGAGATCAAGATGTCCCAGGCCTCTGTTATAGTGCTGCTGGGAGTGTTTTCACCCAATTGCCCACTCAGTGCATACTCCAGTAATACCCCAAGGGTGGGACATGTAATGTGCAGATGGTGCTGAACTACCCCTTACTTCCTCCATGGCTGACATCATCAAACCACCCTACCCACCCTTGAGAAGAACTTCACAGATGTTTCCACAGTCTCTGCCTGTGAAATTCAATGGTGTCATGTGACCTGTGCATACACCCCTCCCTCCTCCCCTCACAGGATGGGCAGGCCTGTCCCTCCCTACCAGTGCCTGAGATGGCACAACCTCTAATCAAACATGGGTCTCCTGTGGCACAGTCAGGACTTTATCCCTCTATGCTATCATGCAGGCTAGATGTCACATTTTGGTGAACTGGTCTCTAGTTAAAGGAGTGGTATGAAACCAAATCTAGATTTAGGAATAAGTATTTACTTAAGCAGGGTAACTCCATCAGTAGTTTTCCTATTTTATTTGTACCAGAGCACCTTATACCACATTGTCAAGGTTAAAACATGCCCCCCCACCCCCCACCCCAGCACCCTACATGTCACTGCACATTTTGGAATAAAAACTTTTAGCTAAAAATGTAAGGGATGTATCTTGAATGCACCAGGATTCCTTGGCATATAAAGTTTGGGGAAATCAACTCTCTAAGTATTTGTTTTAACTGGCAGTAAAATAAATATAATCTCCTGAGAAATGCTTCTTTCCCTAGATAACCTACAAGTGAACTGTAAATAGGTAACAGTCACAAGCAGTGCAGCTGAAGGTTTGAAACCCATGTCTGCAGACTCCAAAATGTCTACCTCAGTTTCCGTAGTTCATGTGACTTTTACAATGAAATTGTGCATTTCCTTAAATGCAGTATTGTTTCACATTCTTTAGCTTCTTTTTCGTACATTGTTGCTCAGATTTTCAAGACCTTTTTTGGGTGTCAAATTCCATCTAAATTAAAACCGTGAAAGTGTCCTTTTTTATTTATGCTCTGTCCCTCATTTTCCTGCATTTGACGTCAGGTGTTTGACTGGGGCACAGTCGGACACACAGGTGGAAAGCGGCAACACCTCTGGTTCTCTTGCTTTTGTCATTTCGTAAAATTCTGTGTAACCTAGGATTGCTCATATGGCATTCTGAGATATCAAGATAAGCCAGGATTCTCTTCCTGCACAGAGACATGTTTTTCAGTTTTTACTACAGGCTTGAATATCTGTGCTCTGTTTTTTGGTTCCTTTTAGTCTGACTGACCACGTTATCTAGAGAGGTTATTCTGAGGGTTTTTGCTAGTACATTGGTAAGAATAGCATTAGGATGACTGTCATTTAGCACATATAGCCTTTATGGACTTTGGGTGAGTGACACTGCTAGTTATCTTTATTATAAAAAGGCTATTGGCTGTTTAACCAGGTAACATATATGTCTCTAGTTAGTTTATAGAGAGATGAGATCCTGATTTTCCTTTATGAATAAAGCATAGTATAACGGAATCCTGTTGCAAATGTGGTTGCATGGAGACCAGATGGAAACCTGCCATTTCTAATTAGAGACTTGTGAGCTTGGCAGGTACTATCAGTTCATATGTTGTCAGTCAATAAACACATGACAGGCCCAGTGGCAATGCATAATAAAGTGTAAGGAGGAGGCACTCACAGCGATCTGAGGCACATGCATGACTTATTTGTTTTTATTAATTATCCCATAATGCTCTGCTTACAGACAGTGTCTGAGTCAGAGATAAAGGTGAAGTTGTAGCTGCCCACTGTGGGCAGTACTGGCCTGCACCAGGCACAAATTAGTTATTTCATATGTTAAGAACACCCAGATAAATGCCAGAAATTATATGAAGATGAATTAACATTACACAGTATGCGTTGTAATGTATGCCTTTTCTCAGCATTTAAGCACAGATAGATCAATAATGAAATAATTGCAGTTAGCGGTGGTTAGGCACCAAGGATACCAAGGATAGCAGAACTGCCCACTTACCCCGTTGCCTAACATTTGAATATTACTGTTGAGAAGATGCAGAATTAATGCATGCATTTAATGGTACATGGACTGCAGCAAGGATTATTCAAAGATGTATATAGAGAAAATGTTACAGTTTATATAATATTAACATTTTGGGGACTTTCTCAATTAAGCAAACATATTGCAGTTTAAGAGAACTGTCAGGGCAGCTTAGTAGGTTGAAGTGACAAGTGCAGAAAATTGGGAAGCAAAGAAGTAAATTTGAAGCAGTCTTTAGAGCATTTTGGCTTAATGCCTGTGACCAATTAAGGGCTTGGATACATCTGCCTTAATTGGCATGTGTGCCTCTCAGCTACTCTGATCACGGCACTCATGAGTGCCGTAGTTTATTTTATGTCAGCTGTGCCTCACTGCAGACACAGTGACATATTGCATTTAGTTTACCAGAACTGAATTCATTCATTTCTTCAGGGCATCCTCCAAATGTTAATAGTCTGTATTTTGGTATATCACATTTAATAAAAAAGAAATCAAATCACATAGACATAGACTTTGGCAACAGATAAAGCACCATTTGGCCCACAGACTTTGTCACTTTCCCCAGGAACTAGAATATACAGGTTTGTACTAATCAGCAGACTGCCTTTACCTTTCAGCCTTAACTGACTTCCCAGTAGTTCTTCAGTTTTATTATTGAATTCCTTTCATTTCTGAGAATTGCATCCTTCAGTATAAGACTGCATAAGCAGCATCCCCAAGATGAAATATTTTCTGATGTTGCCCCTAAACCTTACCAAACATCTTATTAAAAGTGTACCCCATTTTCTTATACAGTTTTTTAATGCTGTTCACGTAATTTTTGCTGATTCCTTTGAGGTACTTGTCTATCATTTCTCCCTTCAAAAAAGAGTAAATGCATCATGCTGTTTTATCACAAGTGTATATACAGTTAGCGAGTACTCCCTTGCCTGTTATGAATCCCCAGACCTCAGAAATGTACTCCTGAGGCCATAAATCATCTGCTCTCTCTTCTGTGACAAACTATATTATTTTCACATAGACAACCACCTGATACTCTGTAGGTTTTCAAGGCTGAACAGTGTAACTACTCCGTAATTACAGGATAACAAGAGTTAATTATTATATCCCCTTGGGCAATGGGCTTTCCATTTGCTGGTATGTGACTGTTTGTTCTACCCTGCTCTGTTATTTACCAGTGGGTGGCTAGTAAATAAAAGTACCAGCAAGCACTTCTGTGTCAGTGACTAATACAGTTATGCCCAGTGTGTTACCTAGGCAACCGTAAACAAGCTGAACTGATTTTTCATCCTAAACATGTACAGTAAATTTAAACTGTTAACAAAACCTTCATTTGTCCCTAAGAACATTAAAAAAAACAAAACATAATGAGTGAATCACATTATCATCATTATAAAATATACAGAAACAAGTAATGCTCTTGGGTTTTAAAAAGACAGTTTCCTGACTGGCAGATGAAAATATTCTTTATACCTTATCTTAGGCATCACCTATTCTGTTTATCTGCCTTCCTAGTAAGAATAATTGATTCTCACCGAGGATTTAAAATGGGCTGATATGTCAAAAATGCATTTCCACAATTTTAAATAATACTGTTAATGTTAACAGTAAGCATGGCTTGCAGAATACTTTGACAAACGATGCGTTAACCTTAACTCTTAAATGCTCCTCATTTTAAAGAACACTTCCTTATTTCATTTTGCACTGTTGTATAATGAAAGGGTTTGTCGTTTATTCATTGTTATAATTTTTTAAGCAAAAATCAGATGGTAAGAATATTAAATCATACTGTTCCATGAATAAAATCAAATTTAAAGCAACACATTTTAACCATTCATTGCCTAGTGAGTGCAACACATTTGCCTGTTTGTTTCACATTTGGAATACTGAATGTTGGAAGCTATGGCTTTTCCACATTTGGGACACTGAATGTTAAAAGCTACAGCTTTTACCCTTATTGACTCTAGAAGATGGATTTAATTAACAAGGATATAGGGAATCTTCAAACTCTAGATCCCATGCAATTTGGTTTTGTGAAAGGTATATCATGCCTACTCAACCTGGTTGACTTCTTTGAGTCAGTCACCAGAGCTGTGGATGAGGGTAAGGCAGTTCATACAGCCTATCTCAATCTGGCCAAGGTCTTTGATACCATTCCTCCCTCAGGAATTATTGATAAACTAACCAAACTAGGCATCGACCCCTATATCATTAGGTGGGTTGCAAACTGTCTCACAGATAGAACCCACAGTGCAAAAGTAGCAGACTCCAAGTCAGACTGATGACCGGTCACAAGTGAAGTCCCACAGGGATCGGTCCTGGGTTCTCTCCTGTTTGGCATTTACTTCTCAGAAGTCCAGACCAACACGGACAAACTCTGGCTGACCAAGTTCACAGATGACTGCAAGTTGGGAGCCATTATTAACTCCCCAAGTAATGCAGACATCCTACAGAAAGGCCTCACTGAGACCAATGACTGGTGTTGAAACCATGGCCTTAAGCTTAATGCCAAAAAATGAGTCATCATCCCCTTTGGGAAAACCTCAGTTCCCACTAATTACCACACTGATGGGAGCCCACTGAATGCTAAAGGAGTTATAAGAGATCTGGGGACACAGGTTGACAGCAACCTCTCCTTTCACCACCACATTGCCACTGTAGTCAGAAAGGCCTTCTATTTGGCACATCTCATTACCAAGAGTTTTGCATCCAGAAAGGAAGAGGTCATCATTTCTCTCTACTCTTCCCTCATTAGACCAATCATAGACTATAATGCCCCATTTGGCATGTACCTCATTAGAAAACTGCAATGGCTGGAGAGTCTACAAAAGTACCTCATGAAGAGGATCCTATGCCTTAAACACATGTCCTACATGGACAGAGTCAAAAAACTCCAGCTATTCTCTGTCTCATATCATCTACTAAGAGGTGATCTCTGCTTGACTTACAAAGCCATGTCTGACCCAGCTCTGTTAGAAATGCTACATCTAAAGAAATCCCAGTCCCTCCACACCATATGCTCCAGAGACCTCAACCTCATTAACACAATCAACAGAACATGCTAGAGGGACAGGTTAATAACACAGAGACTGCCCATGCTCTGGAATAGGTTTCCCATACACATCAAGCAGAGCACCTCACTGGCCCTCTTCAAGAGAAATCTTGATGAGTGGATGGGAAGTAGAAAGTTCACCCCGGGGATCACTCCAGTGGCTCTACTTGATAGAGGCATTGGGAAGTGACGGCGGGTGGTACAATGCCAGGGCAATTCTATGTGCTGGACTTGTAAGAGGTCCAGGGCCATTAGCCTCATACATACCTATGAACCTATGATACCTGTTTTGCAGTTTAAAATGCAACAGTATGGTGTGATAAAAAGCAAAAATGTTCTTAAAGAGTGTTACTGCTTCTTTTGTTAATTTCACACATAAGCCTGGAAATCGTGGGAACATTTCAGTTTGTTAATGCTTATAAAGCTGGATGTCATTTCACTGAATACATTTTGTTGAGCTCCAGTTCACGTCATGTAGGTTATAAGGTAGAACTTTTTTTAAGTTTTGAGTTTCTGCAGCTTTGCAACCATTGAGTTAAGTTAATGATGTGGGTTTGGCGTGTATCCTCTACACTGGGGTGCATGAGGGTGATACTCCCTGTGTAAAGTACACTAGAATCATTTTAGTTTTATTTTTTGTGATCAAGGTATTGAATGTGAAACTTTGAACCAACGTTTGGCATGTCATAAGATAATGCCTTGTTACACTTTTAATGACTTGTAATTTTGATTGCTTGGTTTCCCTGGCTTGTTTTACAGTGGTTTGATAGCTTGAGAACCACAGTTCTTTTAAAGCATGGATTGTCTAAGATTTTACTTATTTATTTATTCATTTGATAACTGGGTTGGTGGACTAGTCTGAAGATCCTTTTCACCCATGACCCTGGCAAAGTGGCAGTTATACATGATTTTGAGTGTAGTACATTCCCTTTATAGCATTAGTTTGACATGCAGCGTATAACATATATTTTACTAAATAAGATCAGTACATGTAGTTTGGCAGAAAATGTTAGAGAATGAAATGTTTTACGGCGTACAGTGTTACAGAATTAATAAATTAACACAGGTTTATATTATTCTAACAGTTTTGCAGTACTTACACTTTTATGTATTTACAGGTGATATATAGACATAAGATAGCTAATTTGTTTGAGGTTTTGTGCATAACTACAAAAGACAAGAATTACATTACTTTTTGTTCCTGCAACAAGGTAAACAACCCTTAGGTTATAGTCCAAATCATTGCTGAAACTGTTCTCTAAATATGAGAAAATTGCTCATTTTAAAACCATTGCGTGCAGTGTGACCTATAATTATACTGAAAACAGGAAATAGACTGAAGTTTGTGACTACCCTGATGTTCTTCGTGTTTCAATGTTGCAGTCAATGCATTTGAGTTATCTGCTTGCAGGTAGCCCTCAGTTGGCCTGATTAACAAAGTCTTGAGGCCTGCGTCGGTTGCTGTCCCTTCTTCCATGACGTCAGGTCATCAGGGATATAAAACATGCAGCTGATGCCATTACATCCATCGATCTTGCTCTGTGGTGCCCGAAGCAGAAGCAGTTCGCAAGTGCCGGTCGGCCGACTCCTGAAATTTTCATTTTCGTTTCAGAACCGAAGTCTTCAACTAAAGCTAAGTACCCTGTTAGGAAAACTTTTTCTTGCTCCTTACTGATGTCAGTAAAAGTTAATAATTGCATAATTGTGGAAAGCAAATACCTCATAAAGATTTTCATTTATACTGTATTCTTTGCCTAGGCCCTGACCACGACGTACCTTGCTGTCCATTTTGTGCTTTATTTAATCAGCGCACTGTCCGTCGTCGGTATATTTCCACCTCTAAATATTTCGGTTCTCAGTTTAATTATCCAGAAATGTCATTGGTTAGTCAACCGACTAATGGGATTCCAAAAATATGCAAAGATAAAGACAGAGACAGGCTGCCGAGGTCCAAAACTGCCGACGACGCTTCTCCTAAGCCAGTCGCCAGTTCGCCGGTACTCAGTGAGGCACTTTCGCAGCCCCTGATACCCACTGCTTCTGATACGCAGGCCTCTACTGAGACCCATTCGGAGTTCGGTATGCCGAGAGATGCTTCAACTATGGAACCCGCGGATGTCTCTGCCTTGGATGAGTCCAGAGCCACTGTGCAGGCACCAGCTTCTGAGGGTGTATTCAGGCCTACGGACTTGCATATAAAACCGACGCCTCCTTCTTTACTTAGGCCTAAATCTCGATCCATGCCTAAAAAACTGACGCCCAGGCCACATGCTCAGGCCTCAATGCCTAAAAAACAAATGATAAGAATGGCTGAAGATCTAATAACTCTAATCAGTGGCAGCCAACCCCTCCCCTTCTAAGAGGCCTAGGACTGAAGTTGATTATGAATCTTCTGATCAGGATTCTGTTGTTTCTGATTCTTCTGATGATCTGGATTTGCCCTTATCTACTTATGAAGATTCTGATGCAGAGGACTCCATTCCCTCTGCTTTCCCTCCTGAGGATTTTTCTTTTGGTGAAACCTTACATACTCTAAGGGAGCATTTCCACTGGGAAACCAGGATTTTTCTGATTCAAAAAAGAGGCTTAGGGATTTCCTTCTCCTACCTCAGCATAGGCCTTTAGCTATTCCTCCTATACTAGACATTGTTGATGATGCTTTTTCAGAATCTAGCTTGGTCCCTGATTCCCTGCCTCCTGCTCCCAGAAAACCTGACAGATACTACAGGGTCCCTGAGTCCCACAAGTTCCTTTTTAAAAATGATATTGCAGATCCAGAGACTATTTAAAAGGGGCTCAAGGGCATTAAGGCTTCTACTGTTAAAAATCCTACCCCTTCTGATAGAGACTCCAGGGCGCTGGATAGATGGGGTAAGAAGGTTTACACTTCTGCAACCTTGGCTATTAAGGCTTTAAACTGCCAGTTTCATATGTTAAAGTATCAGCAACATGTTATTGGACTGCTTAAACAGAAAATTATGTTGATTCCTGACTGTGTGGAAAATAAAGAATTACAGGATTTAATGCATTCTGCTGAACAAGTTGGAAAACATACTTTGCAATGTGGTTTCGATTCATTAGAGGCTTCTTGCAGGGCTGCTGTTACTGGATCTGTGCTCAGAAGGCATGCTTGGCTTAAGGAGCAATCTTTGCCTGATCATGTTAAAGCTAAATTGTTGGATGCTCCTTTAAATCAGGACCGACTGTTTGGCAACAAGCCTGAGGAAGTTCTTAAAAAGATGGAAGATAAAGCTAAATCCATGCAAACTGTTAAAGATTTTTTACAAGTTCAGCCTCTTAGATTAAGTAGACACTGGCCTTCTAAGAATTGGTCCTTTCCAGCCCCTTCCCGGTCTTCTCAAGCCAAACCCAGACACATCAAATACCCCAGGTTTCAGTCCCAGGAAACACACAGAACTAACCAGTGGAGGGCCTCCACTTCCAAATCTGGGAATAAGACCCCCCCATATGGTAAACTGGCTCAATGACTTCCTTTTAAAATTTTCAAGCACTTATCAACTGACTACCCCTTTGGGGGGAAAGATTGCTCTTCATGCAAAGAATTGGGAATTCATTACCCAGGACAAATGGGTTTTAAATATAGTGTCCCAGGGATACAGATTTCACTTCCACACATTGCCAACACCAAGCGGGTGGCCGGATCTACCCCCAAATCAGTGAGCAGAGGCCCAAAAACAAGTACTTTCTCTCTTAAGCATGGGGGCTATTCAACTGGTACCAGAAGAGGAAAAGGGACAAAGTTTCTACTCGAGACTTTTCCTGGTACCCAGAAAAGACAATTCATGGCGTCCTATCATGGGCCTGTCTACTCTAATCACCTTTTTGGAGATTCCAAAATTCCAGATGCTGACTCGTCACCAATTACTTCCTATGATAGGCAAAGATGCCTGGTTGGCAACACTAGATTTAAAAGAAGCATACCTGCACATCCCAATCAGGGAACCTTGCAGAAGATACCTATGCTTCAAAGCGAGCTGCACTGCCCTTTGGCTTATCTACTGCTCCCAGGGTATTCACAAAGTGCCTAGCTCCAGTTATTGCATTTTGCAGGCAAAGAAATATTCAAATATACCCATACCTGGACAATTGTCTAATTCAGGCAGAAAACCAGGACATACTTTTGAATCATTTGGCCTTCGTACAAAGGATTCTAACTTGTCTGGGGTACACCATAAATGAAATGAAATCACACCTGGTACCCTGTCAACAAATTATATTCCTGGGAGCAAGCTTGAATACAACTTCCCAGATGGCTTACCTCACGCCAGAGAAACAAATTCATTTGACAACCTACTTTAAACAAGTGGCCACAAAACCCCTGCTATCTGCAAGACAAATACTGCAAGCCTTGGGGTTCATGGCCTCCTGCATTCTTCTAATTCCATATGCAAGACTGCATATGAGGAAACTACAGTGGTATCTAAAAAGCCTATGGTGTCAACATTCTCAAGACCTAGAAACAATGATTCCTATCATACCCTGCCTATGCCTAGAGTTCCTTTGGTGGGCAGAGGCCTGCCACCAAAACAAAGGACTACCTTTCACACCACCCCTTGCCACCCAAATCCTGACAACAGATGCATCAGACTATGCATGGGGGGCTCACCTGGCAGGGAAGTGCATTCAGTGCAAATGGACCCAAGTCAAATGCATCTGCATATCAATCAAAAAGAAATGTTATCTGTACAGAATGCTCTGACAGCCTTCAAGGACCACATTCTTCCAGGACAACTAATGGTAAAGATGGACAACACCACTGTTATGTGGTACATAAACAAGCAGGGGGGTACACATTCTTACCCCCTCTGCAGACTAGCAATGGCATTGTGGAACACAGCCTTGAGCTACCAAGTGCACCTACAAGCTCAATTCCTACCAGGAAAATTAAGTACACTGGCAGATGGACTAAGCAGAAACCTCATGGACCCACACGAGTGGAAACTAGAACCAAGGATTTTCAACATGTTGACAAGCAAATGGGGGAGCCCAGATACAGACTTGTTTGCCTCTCCCCTCAGAAATAATAATTAGTGGGGGCGGAGCCTAGATGGCCATCTGAGAGCAGTGAATTTTGAGAGCTCCATAAACTAGTATAATAATATAGGAAAATGTTATTATTTTCAAGTTTAAAACATCAGACATTTATAGATAAACTACATAAATATCAATTTTGGTGGTGATATACAAAAAATGTCTTGTCAAGTAACTTGGAGATATATTGAGTTTCTGAATATGAACAACTCACGAAATTCTCATCCAGATGCTGCTTTGAAAAAAAGAACTGCAATTGATAACATCTACCTTACAGGAACTATCTTTGAAGATGGATGGTTTTAAAAACTTAGAAAACCTCAAATTAAATTCTCAAAAACAGACTGATACTCTTAAGGAACTATTACAGAAATGCCATACAAAAATAACAAATATAGAGACTTCTCTAAATGACATTGAAGGGAAACTCACAGAAGAAGAATTCCAAAAAGAATTTCTGCTTAAACAGAATACATGGCTGCTTAACAAAATAGATGACTTAGAAAACAGGGAAAGGAGAAACAACATAAGGATCCTTGGTCTGCCTGAAAACACTGAAGGAGAAGACATTATTTCATTCTTAACCTGGTTTCCTGAACTTTTAGACTTGAAAGCGGGACTTTTATTTGGAATTGAAAGGATGCATAGAGCACTGAGGAAACCTGCACCTAACTCAACAAATACTCCACCTAGATCCATAGTTATACAATTTATTTCATTTCTGGACAAGGAACTAATTTTGAAATCTGCTTGGAGAAAATCACCCTTAAAATAAAATCAAAGCCTGATAAGGTTTGACAATCATTATTCTTCCAGAATACTAGAACAAAGGAAAAAAGTCTGGCCAATAATAAAACTGTTGAAACAAAACAGCATTAAAGCACAGCTGGTCTTTCCAACCAAGATAAAAATACTTTTTGCCAATGAGATGAGAACCTTTAATGACTTAGAAGAAGCTGCTATATTCATCAAAAACAACAACATAGTATCTATGCCAGAAGAAATGGAATGGATCGCTCCTACTCTTAAAAGAATAAAAGAAACAAATCTTTGGACTGATGCTAGAAAGAAGAAACAAAAAACTGATTCCAAGATAACTATCCCCCCCAAAAAAAATAACTCTTACAACTACATCTATCAAAGTATCAACTGATATGGCACATCACTTGTCATCTGTTTTTATTTTAAAAAATGAGGGTTTCTTAAACAACTGAGAAACAGTAATGATTTATTCACAATGTTCCAGAGTCCAGTAATTCTTCACAAACAAAGGTAGGTCAAGATGGGTTGATATTTACATTATATATAAGCCAAATAAAGCAACATATAATACAAACATAGAAGTTTCTATTCCCCTACTTGAACTCAATGAATACTTATCTTGTTAATTTTTCATTGATTTAAATTATAATATATTAAGTAATTAACTAATTCAACAAGGTACTGTTCAATTGGAGTTCAGACTTAAATGTAACAAATTAACATCATATATAATAGCAGTAACAGTAGAGTGTTTTGAAAAAAAATGCTGTTATGGAGACTAATGCCTTCTTCAGTTAAAGTATAATTTAGAAATGTCATGTATATCCTGGTTGAATAATAGTAGCATGCTCTTAGTACAAATGCCATCATTATTCTGTCTAAATATAGTTAATATCCATTATGGCAGGTATCACAGCTATGAGTGCTGTTTGATCAATCCTGATATGGTGCACGTGGATGCAGCTGTGTCTGGCAGCTAGTACAAATGTCATTATTATTCTGTCTAAACATAGTTAATATCAATTATGGCAGGTAAAATAGCTTTGAGTTCTGTTTGATCAATCCTAATATGGTGTGCTTTGATCCAGCTGTGTCTGGCAGCTAGTACAAAAGTCATTACTATTCTCTCTAAACATAGTTAATATCAGTTATGGCAGGTATCATAGCATTGAGTGCTATTTGATTAAGCCTGACATGGTGCGTATGGATGCAGCTGTGTCTGGCAGCTGTTGTATGTTGCCGTTTTCATCTCTAGGAAGCTGTGGGTTGCAGCTTGTGATCGAGGTTTACTGATGCTTATGTATTAGGAAGAGACATTTAGTGTTTTAGCTTGGATCCATTGGATCCAGGGGAAGGGGGTGGATAAAACTGTGATTTGGGAGATTTTGGAAGATAATAGTTTGTTTACACATCTGCTGAGTGAGAGGTGGGAAGGCTGGAAGAATGTGTTATATCTTGTTGTGGCAGCTTGTTGGGAAGTTTTTTTTTTTTTTTTTTTTTGATCTGTTTGCTCTCCGTTCTTTTCCTGGCTGCTGCCTTGCAGAAAGGGAGGGGAATTTAGGCTAGAAGTTGCACTGAAGTAAAGTTTTGCTTCAGGTGCATTGCAAGTCTCTGGCATGCAGAACAAAGACATGCTAACAGAAACAGATGCTCCCAGGTTGCTATGGTACTGGAGACAGAGTAACGATAATGCTTAAAGCTCTGAGGAGCCTCTGAGATGATTCTCGGTAAGTTTTTGGTTAAAAAAAAAAATTATATATATATATATATATATATATATATATATAAAATAAAATGGCTGTTTTAAACCACATGTACACATACTGATGGTCTTCCAACATTTCGTTTAGCTCATTAAGTTGATTCTTGATAAAAAAAAATAATAATAATAAGCACAATTTTATATTTAAAATATATTTTGGTCCAAACACATTAAAGACTTACATAAGAGTGGAAGTCTGAGTTATTGTGAAAGACTAAGAGCACTTGGTCTTGTGCAGTGCCCTTTGCAGTGGTCTGGGAGGTGAACTTACTCGGACGTGTTGAGCATATGGGGATAACTGATTCTAGGGGTGTTTGGGGTTGCTGGGAAGTGCTAGAGATTCATCAGATTTCCTTTGTGGAAATATCTGTGGGAATGGAAGGTGTGTTGAATGGTTCACTGGCAGAGTGGCCACTGCATGGAACAGGCTGGTAAAATGGAACACGACAAATATTGGTTTGGATATTTTAAGAACAGCCTGGAAACACACCACATAAACTAATGAATGGTATTCTGGCAAAACTGGAATGGCATTGTTTCTCATGCTTGAAGTACTGATATGTGTGTATGTAAGGATGGAAATATACTTATAACAAACAAGAAACTACAGTGGCCTCATAATTTAAAGTCTATGGACTGTATATTCATGCTTGGAAGGAGCTACTAATAAGAATAAGCATTGCAGCTTGTGGTCTCTCAAATAACTAAGCAACAGCCAAAACACACACACACACACACACACACACACACACACACACACACACACACACACACACACACACACACACACACACACACACACACCAGTTATGTAATGTATGATTTTAGTAAATAGACATAAAATAGATAATCGTAATATAAGATGAAGCACTCTGCTGAATTTAGATATTAAAGACAGGTTTTAATAACATGGGATTCTGTATAATAACACTACTGTCTTAACTTGTCATACATGACATACACTACACTGAACATCAAGGGGAAGCATGATGATTTTCTTATATAAGTAAATATGCATAACAAGTCAAGTAAATGCTTTAACTTGAATTGTAGTTTTTGTAACCCATCTTTACCATATATAATATTTAAGTGGATACCAAGGTAACTAATGCTTTATACATTACTTCAAACTGACAAAGTTGTTCAAGAGAAACAATAGAAGCCTGAACTTGAAATGCCACAGAATGTAACAATCATATTCTGAACAAATAGTATTAAATTGACAATAGACACTCAGTTTAATAACATGGGCTTGTGTATAATAACACTACTGTTTTAACTTGCCATAAATGACATACACTATATTGAACATCAAGGGCATGATGATTTTCTCATATAAGTAAATGTGCATAACAAGTCATATAATTGCTTTAACTTGAATTGTTGTTTTGTAACCCATTTTGACCATACATAATACTTAAATTGTTACCAAGATAACTAATGTTTTATACATGACATCAAACTGACAAAGTTGTTCAGGGGAAACTATAGAAGCCTGAACTAGGAATGTGACAGAACGTAACAATCACATTCTGACAAATAGTATTAAATTGACAATAATCACTCAGTTTAACCTTTGCTGATTATACAAAATAGAATGTTGCCATTTAAATCTAAAAACTTTCAGTATATGCCATAAAATGGCAATTTATAAATATGGAAAGGGAATTCGTAATCATTAATCACAATAAGTGAATTTTTTTAACCTATAATTTCACTCATTTTATAATAAGAAATGACAGATATGAAAATCCTTATGTGTAGGAAATGGGGGCAAGAGGGATGCACTGATAATTAAAATGCACTAACTTTTATCAATGCTCACATAAAACAAACTTGATGCTTTAAGTAAGCTAGCAACAAACAAAGTGATTACTTAAATGCTGGCAAACAATGAAATATAACTTCTGATATATCCAGTAAAATACACTGTATTATAAACATTAGGTATAAATATTATTAACATCGATTTATATTAAGTAATAAGTTTTGATAGACTTCATCAATAAGGGTGAATATGTTAAATAACTGTGTGCTATAATGTTTTACTGAGGTTTTATATATGACACATCCTACTTTACTATGATTGAATTGCTGGTCATCTATAGTTCATGTAAATATTAATTGCTTATACAATAAGTAGACATTTATATTGTATTAAAAGTCTGTCTAATCTACAAGAGTTCTATGTCTGTTCAAAATAATATAAATATTGCTTATTCCTATTACAAATATTTTCCATACGATAATTCAATTTATGGAGCTCAGATGTTCTGGATTGTCAAGGTATGAGTGATAATCTGATGGACTTAAGTTTAACCATCAGATTAAGAATGATTTTCATTCCATGGCTAGTGCAGATCTTAGTTTTGTTAACATTTATTAATTTAAATTTGTTATTTCACAAAAACATTTTTAGTATGCCTGACCAAAACATTACTCTATTGGTAAACACTCAAACTATAAAACTGATAATTTCCTTTAAAAGCTCAAACATATATTTTATAGTTATCAGAGGAAAATGTTTAATAGTCACAATAAAACAAAAATACATAGTCTAAATAACCTAAGATGGATTTAACTTTATTATTTTTAAATACCAATGGCTTAAACAATCCTAGCAAGAGATCAAATCTACTGAAATATTTAAAAGTGAAGAAAGCACAAATGGTCTTCCTTCAAGAAACCCATTTCAAAGCAAATGACAATTACAAATTGAATCCTAAGGAATGTATGATATTGGCGCAATCCACTTATAAGACAAAGACAAAAGGAGTAACAATTTTATGGAAAATAAATGTGATTAACCCAGAAATCATTTATAAGTATGAAGATAAAGAAGGCCTTATGGCATTATTAATAGTTAAATATAATAACAGAATATGGACCCTAGCCAATCTATACTGGTTGCCAGTCATTGGAATAGGAACTGTTAAAAAGCACTTGGATTTCATTTCCAATAATTATAAAGGCAACTTAATATTAGGAGGAGATTTTAACTGTATGTTTGATATTTCTGAAACTAGAAATACAAGACTGCTGTGTACATCTGCTGTATCAAAAGCTTTAAACAGGTGGGTAGAATAATTTCATCTTGTAGATACTTTCAAATTTAAATAAGATAAATCTTTGTTGTTTTCCCATCAAGATCACAGATTTGGTACTCAAACTAGAACAGATAAAATATTTGCTGCCCATGTCTTACACTCTAAAACCATTAATTTCTCAATCACTCCCTGCCCTTTTTCAGACCACAATTCATTGATACAAAAACTTCAAAATGGGTACAAACCATTAAGCTCTAACTTCAGAATTCCAGCGTATATAACTAAAATTAAAGAGTTCAAACCCTGGTTAGTATCTGAATTACAGTTATTCTTAGATATTAATTACACCACAGAGATAATTACAATAATGATATGGGATTCATTAAAGGCTTACATATATGGTAAAACCCTAACTTGGTATAAAAAAATCAGAGAATGGGATTCTGAATTATTTGATCTACAGTACAAATTTTTGTCAGTAAAAGCTGAACAAAATCAAAATCATTTGGAGATGAAAAAGAAAGTAGAAGTATTAAACAATAAATACAACAGAATTCTAACACGTAAAGCTAGTTTAGCTTTAGAAAAACTAAAAATTAATACCTTGGCCACTTCTCCCAAATATCTACATAATTTATCCACAAGAATCAAAATACAATCAAAAGCTAATAACATTAAAAGTATCTTCCATGAAAAGAAAGGAAAAAAATGTCTCGGATAGAGGTGACATTCATGGTGCCTATAGAAATCACTATATGGAACATTTCCAGAAAGAAAATATATATATTGATCAATTAAATCTAGACGAAAAATGTTCTAATATAAAAAAAACAGAAAATTTCAAACTAGAGCTGCAAGCACCCATATCCTGCAAAGAAATTGCAGATACAATAAAAGATGGTAAAAATAATAAAGCTCCAGGTATAGATGGCATAATTATGGAAATATATAAACTTTTTCCTTCAAAGATACTATCCCTCTTCCATAAAACTCTGTTAGAAATTCAGTCACATGCTTTAATAACACCCTCTTGGAGATATTCCTTAATTTCACCAATCAAGGATAATTTCTCTTATAGATTATGTTAATAAAGAAAATAAAGAAACAGTCGTAATTGACTTAGATATAAAGAAAGCCTTTGATTCCCTAAATTGGGACTATTTATTTAAAATCCTAATGCTATTTGAATTTCCTGCATCCTTTGTTCATCTCCTAAAGAATATATATAAATAATTTAGCATATGTAATGTTAGATCCTTTTACCTCTGAATCTGTACATATAACAAAAGGCAGTAAACAAGGATGTCCCATGTCATCGATTATATTTGCTCTAGCTATTGAAATATTGGCAGATTCAATTCGTAACAATATAAAAATCCAAGCAATAGATGTTTATGAACAATACAGTTCTAAAGTAATGCTATGTGCTGATGACATATTACTAACATTAATACAAAAGAGACATTAGAAGAATTAGATATATTAATTGACAAATTTCACATGACTTCAGGACTCCATTTCAATAAATCAAAATCAACATTTTTATTTTTAAATAAAAAAAAGAACTGCAGACTAAGGGGAATCACATCCTAGGGAAACAAGAATGTACCTTAAAATATCTAGGAATTGAGTTATGTAAGGATAATAATGAATTATTCTCAAAAAAACTACAATAATATCATCAACACAATTAAAATCTCTGTGGAAAAATGGAACAAAATAGTATTAACATTTGAAGATAGACTACAGTTAATAAAAATGGTTTTACTGCCTAAGATCCTATATATAGCCTTGGCAATACAACTGTTACCAGAAAGGAATATACTTAAAGAAATAAATTCATTCCTAATAATTTTTTTTATGGTTTCCCAAAAGAAACAGAATAGCTTTAATACATCATATCAGACCATGGAAATAGGGAGGATTAAACTTTCCTGATATAGAAACATATATAAAAGCATCAATATCTAATACAATCTCAGATTGGATAAGTCCAAATTACTCTGCAAATTGGAAAAATTACTATCTGTAATATCAATAAATTAATTTGATTTACAAAACAAAATTTCAAATAATAGATAAAAACAATTTGCCATGGCACATATGTATTAGTATGCAACATAACTAAGCCCACTAAAACTCATATGATTAATTATTACCTTGACTCATTTAGGAAAATTATTAATGCAAATATAGATTTAAAAATCAGGTTCAATCTTTTAACGCCATTTATAGTCACAAAGGACTTTCCACATAAAATATATAGAAAAATTATTAATGCCTGGGAACAGAAAGGATTTATTTGTTGGCTCAAATGTATCAAAGAACTAAAAGTTTTAGATATGCAAGTAATAAAAACAACATACAAAATTCCACAACAGGACTGGCTAACTTTACAGAGTATTCTGTCATATTCACAAGATTTAAGTAGAACAATTAACAATTCTTCATTTAAAGAAATACATAATTTTACGAAATACATATATGAAATCATATATAATGACTTTGACATGGGAAACAGTATTTCAACATTTTGCAAAATATTGATGAACTATAAAACAACACCCAAAACATCATATTGGAAATACATAACAAAAGGATACTCAATACAATTAAATGAAGATATTAAAACAACTATCTTATTATCAGTAAAATATACATCCTTTACACAATACTGGAAAGTTTTTAATTGGAAATGCTTGCACAGAGCGTTCTTAACCCCAGACAGAATCAGTAAAATTAGTTCTTCCATAAAAGGAATATGTTGGAGATGTGAGCAAGTACACAATGCAGATTGGAACCACATTTTCTTTGATTGTGTTAAAATTACGCCATTTTGGAATGGTATTAATAACTTTCTACAAGTTTTATTTAATGAATCATTTTATTTAACTAAAGCTTTTGTATTATTAAATGTGAATGAAGGTCCTCATCTGATATCATCTGAATAGGTCAAATGCATCTAGTATGGACTATACTTGCAAATTCAAGGAAGTGTATAAAAAGAAGATGGAATACAAACACAATGCCAACTTTGGAAGACTTCTACAGCCTACTGAAGACCACAGCATTATTGGAAATTAAAATTAAAGAACTAAGAATTTATCCAAAGCCATTTATCAACAACCCTTGTGGAAAAGTCTTATTGTTCATTGACACTATACAATAATTGATCAGACACTCTGATAATGGATTGGACATACTTATAAAGTAACTGTATACATTAAGATCTGTTATAGTGTTACACTAATGTAAATAGTGTACATAGTTATTTAAGATGGTATGTATAAATACTATGGAATTCATTCAAATGTATTTGAAAAATAAAAAAAATTTTGAGAAAAAAAAATAATACTTAGCAATGCTATGTGTAATTCAAAATTCCACCACATACTCATCCCTTGAAGACATACCCAATGAATTAGCAAAAGAAAGTAGAAGTATTAAACAATAAATACAACAGAATTCTAACATGTAAAGAGTTTTTATTAGAAAAAAAAAAAAAATTAATACCTTACTTCCTTCTCCCAAATATCAAAATGTCTCAGACTTTACACTCCTATCTCTCCCCCAAACTTTCCATAGTACATTTGCATGCCTACTCTAACCACCTATCTTCTCTGAGCAAGTCCTGAGAGCTCTCTCTCTCCAAGGCTAAGAAAACTAGTTCTGTAATCCCAGATAATGCATCAGGTTGCCTTCATGTCAACTCCAAACATTGTCTGGCAGACTAATTACTAAGTCTATATAATCTCATCTTCTCTACTATATTCATGCCAGAGTTAAGGAGAACTGCTATAGTCATCCAACTGAACTGAGAAACTGTAGGTAAAACCTTATCAGCCTTATTTGTATGGCAACAGAGCACATCATTATGCAACTGATTACCAAGGACAGCTAGCTGTATAATTCTCTGTAGTTTTAGGAGCATCCACTGAAATATAGTTGTTTAACTAATCTAACTAATAGCCCTAAAACACTTAAACACAGACTTGACTACAGATTTCATTTTATCAAAACAAACCTCTGTGTGACTTCCATCAATATCATGGGCCATCATTAAGTCTGCTTTTGAGATGTTTCCCTTATTTTAATGAGTTAACAACAATAACTCACTTTGTGCATGACTATTTAATGTTTATACAGCTGGTGTCTGAAACTTTCCACCACAGTAAGATCTTTAAATGTCATCCATACCTTTAAATGTAGTACACATGCCAGGCATAATGCAAACGCTGCCTGCCCCTGCAATGTCAGAATAACTTAACCATATTATCTTTTCCTTAGTAAATTCTCATTTCTACTCCTCTGATTCCTCTGGGATTGGTTTCCATTACTGTTGCATTTGATGGTTTATCTTTTTATAATTTAAGTCTCCAGGACTCCTTCCGTCTCTTGGCTATAACTCACGGGAGTCTGTTATTATCTTTATGTGCAATTGTACTCAAATTACCTAATGAAGTTTGCAACTTCTGTTAATCTTCTTAGCATGATCCCTTACTCACATGCTATCCAGTTTACAAAATTTTACATACAGTAGCAACCTTTAGTCCTGACTTTATATTTGCTTCTGTATAAAAATATAGTTTAATATTGCATTGTTACTGCACTGTGTATTTTGGTTCTTGGTGTACTTTACAGGTTATCTCTAGTGGTTATATTTATGACCCTGACTGTATTACTTAATTAACATTTTTTATTCAAAATTTAATTCAATATGTGTTCTGCTCATATGTCTGAAGTTTTAAGGCTTTGTTTTTTTTTCTTGAGCTTTTACCCCCAGGTCTCTGCTGAAAATTCCTGACCTTTTACCCTCCTTGCTGGACATCCAGGTCATCAAAGTGTAGACAAACAAAGAAACAAAGTATAACATGCTCAGAAAGTCCCAGTTCTCACTGATAGTATTTCAGATTGTGAATTAAATGTGGTATCTTTTTATGAAAGAGTTTAAACCATGATGCAAACTCTCTCCATCCTGGCATTGCTCTTCTGGAATGTGGTATTTATGGCATCCATTATTATGAGATAATTATCTGTATCCATTGGATCTATACCCTCCCTCCCATCTTACAAAACTACTCTGAAAGGCTTCTTAGCTAAAATCTGTCTCTGTTCTTGCTCAGAACCAGGATAAACTCTATCCCTAAATGTGAAGAAGTACCTTTTCATTCCTTACACCTCCTTACTCTCCCTTCTTCACTTATTTCCTTATTGCTATCCAATTATGACTTTCTCTCTAAATATACCATAAGCTTGTTTTTCCCTCACTTAATTTCTTGTCAAACTGTCTAAAATTTCTCTAAATATTAAATGATTGCCATATACCTTGTATTGATTCTTAACCAATGTTTTTATATTATGTCTAATTTGGTATAATTATTTAAACTGCATATGCTTTTGTTTTATTTTTGAAGATAGTAAAATTATTGTTCTGAAAATATTTTGTAATAATTTGAAGATTTTCTCACCGGGCCTCCACTGAAAATGGGCTGCTACCCAGTAGGACTTTCCCAGTAATCTAATGTCAGTAAATAAATAAGTAAATAGATGTCCCTGGGGCATACAATTCTGCTTTAGAAGGATTAAAAAGCTGCGGAAGAGAAGGTCCTTTCTTTACATGCTTATCAGTTTTCAATCCAGTCTACATTACACAGTGTGGGAAAGCATGCACATGATGTGAGGTGGTTGTGAAAGTCAGGTGCCGAAGAGTTTTACTGGCCTTCATGAAATTTGTCACACATCACCAGCTATAGTTACAGTAAGAGAAAGAAAACATACATAGCAGGAGAGTGCACCTGTACTGGCTGATGGTCAAGATCGAATTGGGCACATAACTCTCAAAGGATAAATACATTTGGCATATGGTAGTTGGAAATGCCATTCCTAGTGTAGTTCTTG
This sequence comes from Protopterus annectens, assembly GCF_019279795.1. Taxonomy (NCBI): domain Eukaryota; kingdom Metazoa; phylum Chordata; order Ceratodontiformes; family Protopteridae; genus Protopterus; species Protopterus annectens. The sequence goes on from NC_056747.1 coordinate 92,501,392, forward strand.
GCTACTAATGTGAATGTTATATCACATGACATGTGACTGAAGGCCGATGAAGACAATAAGGCTTATAGTGCTTCAGCATTCTACTCTTTCCACCCCCCCCTCGCTTCTCCTACTGTTCTGTTCACTCTTGAATGTGTCTGAAATCAGCCCCCATCACTAATTTTGCTAAAGCCATTCAGTGGATACACAACCTTCCACAGAGTATTTACTCGCTGAAATATGCAGCCTATTCCCTCCTTCTCTCCTCTGTCTTATCCCCCTAACATTATCTTGTACATCAATATCATTCTCATTTTTTTCTTCAAGTCTGTAGTGAGAAAAACACCTGTTTTTCTAGTCTCTGGTTATATCATCCCTCTTCTGTCACACACACCTGACTCTAAACTCCTTTCAGCAGCCCACTGTCACTTTCCTTATATGTTCCCCAGAAATGCACACAGTAGTCAAGGTGTGGCCTGATCATCACCCATCTGAATGGAAACACCAGCTGTTTACATCTGGTTGCTACTTTCTTTTTTCACTGCTTTCGCTTTTGCTCCTGATGGTCTAATTTAAAGGTGATCAACACCGCGGATCCTTTTCCTGCTGCTTAACTATCCATTCCATCCCCCTAGCTGATGCTTTATGCCGTGGTTATTATGGCTGAAATGCACTGTTTTGTATTTGTCGGCAATGAACTTCAACGGTAACTTGTCAATTCACATGGTTATCCTTTTCAAATCCTTGCTTAGAATATTTTTCTTCATTGTTGTGCCTTTGTGTTTTCATCAAAGGAGTTAGTTAATCACGTTCTTTGTATCATCAGATATGTCCTAAATAAATACACTGAAGAATGTTGTGTGTGTGTGTGTGTGTGTGTGTGTGTGTGTGTGTGTGTGTGTGTGTGTGTGTGTGTGTGTGTGTGTGTGTGTGTGTGTGTGTGTGTGTGTGTGTGTGTGTGTGTGCATCAAATAGATATGTAAATATACCCATATTTTTTATGCAAATATAGATAGATACAAGAGAGTATATATCACATCATCGAATCTCACTTCAGCAAATGACTCTTCGTTGAAGCAACTAATCATAGAAGCCACTAATCAGCAAATGAATTTTTAAGTGAAAAGTTTCCTATGGCAAACCGAGCGTAGTCCACCCTACTGGCCGTAAAAAAAAACATAAAATGTAACACCAATGCAGGTAGGGGGATATGCCCCCCCCACATCCCACTTAACTAAATATACCAAATTCGAGATTGCACTACAGTGGGGAAAAGGGCAAATTCCAGATGGCGGACAACCATCAATTTGCCCTAGGAAATTTTTTGCTGAAAAGTTAATTCGCTGATTAGTGACTTCTATGATTAGTTGTTTCGATGAAGAACCATTTGCTGATGTGAGATTCAATGATGTGATGTAGACCTGATAAAAAGCATATACACACTTGGAATAAATAACAAAAAATAATAAAGGCTTTCCCTTCACCTTTCCAGTCATCCATCCATTTTTAAACCACTTATCTTGGTGCTGCAGAAGTAAAAATGTACAAAAAACAGAATAATTCTTTCAGCATATTATCAGGGCTTTTGCAAGCAATCTTCACTAAACATTTATGAACAATATAAACATTAGTAAAGTGTGTCTGTCTAACAGTACTAGTGTTGGATCATGGGAGAATATAGAAAACATCTACAACAATATATTCAATCAAATAACATACAACAAATATATGGGTTACATCTGGAAAATACTATAGTTTTTGAATTTCAGAGGTACATTTATGTCTGTAATGAAATTTTAATTAATTTTAAATTAACTGACATTTGTTTTGTAGATCGATACAATTGTGTCATTGTGATTTTTTTTCTGAACGATCTTTTCCCACAAGCACTTCGGTATAAGATCATTTATTCTATTCTTGTATTCAGGATGCTGGTCATACTGAAAGACAACTGATTTTCTTTTATTTTGGTTTGTGTTTCCTTTCAGCAGCCATTCAGCTGCATTTTTTGTTATGTCTTTGGTACTTTGCAAGAATTAAGTTGAACTGCATTGTTTGCAGTCTTCCCTTTCTGAATAAGATTCCTGAAATGATCCCAAACACAGCTTAAAACTTGTATTTTCTTCCAAAGTTTAATCAAAGTATTACTTTACTGAGTGCTACAGTAATAGTAAATATTCCTCTCTTTAATAGCTACTGGAAATGAAAGAGACAATTTAAGGGCTATAAACTCCACATTATAATATGACAACCAAAACCAACTGCACAAGGAAGCAAGCTGCTCTTTTGTTATAGTGGAAGTTTATATCTCAGGGAAGCTCAGCGTTTCCATAGCAACATACGTTTGACTCTGTGAGGGAACATAAGTTCAGGGTCCAGAGGGTCCTACACTTCTACAGATAAATGTGAAGGCCACCATAATGTCTTATAAAGTAAAACAGTTTGCTACCGAGTAATTGCTTCAGTACATTTGTCTGCGTTAAACTGAGAGAAACATGGAAATGCAACATGTCCAATCCCAAGTTTTGAACAAGGACAGGAAAAGTTGTCACTGTGTATTCAGTGCAGTAGGACTGTAATTAAAGCATATATCTGCCTTCAGGCTGTTACCCTTTAACCACTAGATAACTTTCAACTACACTATGCACATTTGTTCTTATTTGTCAGTGAAATGGGAAGTGTTAGGATTTAAGCAGTTCTTGGAGCTGATTCGTGAAGATGCCTGAAATTATCATCTACTGAAAGATGTTTTTTATTTATGTTTTATCTGAAATGTGGTGCTTGTGGTGTAAGTTCAAACCCAACAGTGCATTTTATGTGTGCCTTTAATGCTGGTGATATTTGCAATAATAGATATAACCAGAAAGAAAATAGTCCTCTGGTGAGGGAAAAGCTGTTTATCATTGAAATTTAAGAGTAAGAAGTAGGCATTATTGTAGTGTTGCTGTTGTTGTTATCCACTCATCTATTTATTTATTTATTTCATTACATTAACTTGTCATTTTGGATCATTTTGCAGTTAACTACTCAGCTAAACATACAGAAAAAAATTAGTCAGCTTTGTAATTAATAGGTTAAATGCCTTTGCAGGCCATTTTAAACATAACAAGTTTCATTCAAAGGTGAGGATCAAACTCTATACCTTGTGTCTGTGCGGTAACCATTATGCCAACACCTAAATCCTTACTAATATGAAGTATTACTGACAATAATAATATTAAAAATACATAAAGAGTAGCTGTTTCTTGACTTCGTATTATGCAGCAGACAGAAACCCTACAAAATGTACGATCTACAGATATCCGTTCATGCAGAAATACTGGAGAAGAGCGTAGGCTTGACATGTACTGTCCAGAGACAGTGAGTGCTGAAGTTAGGAAAAGGACGTAGGAGCCCTGTAGTGTTTTAGACAGCATTAAAAACATAAACATTAAATAAATATAAACTTGAACCAGTATGTATGGACAGAATATAATGAGTTAATCAGAAAAGGAAGAGTAGAGGTGAAAGAGGGGAAGAAACTGACCAAAGTAGAGGAGGAGGAACAAGCAGGTGAAAGTCAAGTAAGAAGTACTGGGAGGTCAAAAGCCAGGATGGTGAGTGAACTCATATAGCAAACAGGTAACTCCAAAATCAAGATGGTGGATCAACCTTCTGTAGCTTGCAGTTTGTGAAAAGTGCATACTGGTGAATATCTGATGGCATTGTAATGTTAACGTCAGGGGACAGGGTTAAAGGGTGGTAGAACAACACTTGTGTTCCACAGTATGGCAACATTGAGCACATCACACCTTTTATAATCCCTACAGGTATGAAGCAGGTAACTGGAGCTAAAGGAAGGTCCCCCCATTGCTCTGAGGTTAGGAGGCAGATCCTGTTTGGCATTTTAAAGAGTTGCTTCCTGAGTTTATTGTAGAATCCAGGCAGTTCATTTATACAGCTAATATGGAAAGAGAGAAAAATTGTTCAGAGAAAGACATGAGAAAATAAAGCAGAGAAAGTAAACAGCACTAAGAGGAAATGGAAGTCACGGCCCAGTCAGCTATGATACATTGGTGCACTTCTTTAAGAAACTGGACTACAAAATGATAGCTGCAATGTAACAGCTTTAGAGTTGTGACAGTGTTGGAAGATGCTGTGCAGAAGGTTGGTTTGTTGGGCCCAGCATGTTAAAACCAATGTTGATCAAACTCATACAAAAACCTTTTTTTTTTTAAATTTGTCAATATGGAAGTAATACTTACTGTCTGTAGCTATTATGGCTTGTACTGTAATTACTTAAGCATGTTTAAGCTGCTATGTCAGGCCCAATATTCTGGTCAGATAGCTATTCAGGCAATAAAAGTCTACTGGTATAATACCAGTGCTTTGTTATTTGCTAATTGTAGTAAACATTACATCCAGATAGTAGAAAAAGTTTGTGTGTGTGTGTGTGTCTGTGTATATGTGTGTCTGCACACACACACACACACACACACACACACACACACACACACACACACACACACACACACACACACACACACACACACACACACACACACACACACACACACACACACACACACACACACACACACACACACACACACACACACACACACACACACACACACACACACACACACACACACACACTATTAGAATTCATGAAGCTCTTGTAGCTACCATATAAGAACAAGAAGTCATGAGTTCTGAAGACACAAGGTGGATAGATAAAGGGAAATAGAGGAAATTATTATTTTACATAAGTGGTGGTAGACATTAGCCAACCAGAATAGCTATCCTAAAAAAATAATACAGACAATAAAAGTACCAGAAATGAATAATGCATGGAACAAATTCTTGGATTCAGCTGTCATTGCCTCTTTTCATTGAGTGCCACTCTCACACCTTCTTTATCATCCTCTTTTACATAATTCCCCCTTTTCTTTGGTGGATGTTCTTGTATCCTCTTGTCTTCTTCCTGCCGCTCTCAAATCTGCCTCACCAAGTCATCATCTGCTTTTCTGCACATGTGGCTGAATCACAATTGTCTGTCCTCCATGATCTTTTCTGTAACTGGGGCTACTTTGGCTCTTGCCCTGTTGTCCTCATTTCTTTGTCGTACTGTATACGTCCTTCCATTGTTTCAGGCATTTCATCTCTATTACCGCAAGACTCTTTAATTTCCTTTATTGCCCAAATTTCTGTGCCAGACAGAAGCACAGGCCACACCAGTGTTTTGTGCACTCTGTGCTTCAGCTTCTTTGGTATTCTTCTGTCATATACTACCCCTGGCACTCTGTGACAGCTGTCTGCAGCACCCCTGAGTCTAACTTTGACCTCCTCATTCACACATCTGTTCTCATCATTCCACTCCAGACAGTTGTAACTGTTGACAGCTCATCTACTAGCTAGTGAAACTGTCAGATTAGTTGGTTCAATGAGTCCTTATATGAAACAAAAACTGCAATCCTATGCAGCATGTCATCTTACTGGAATATTGCAAAGTCTGGCAGCAGTACTACTTATTGTAACTATTTTTTATTGTACAATCAGTGTGAAATTATTTTGTGCAACAGTCCCTTGTCAGTGGTTGACAGATGTTGCTGAAGCTGGCACAGATGTTCTTGTGGTGGTGGCCTGTTGTAATTAACAGTAGGTCATTAGCATATATCAATTCATTAAACACTGTGCATTGTGTATCCTGCTATGCATGTTAATAGATGCAGCATCAGTGTGTGGCAAACTTCCAGAACCAAGCACATTACAAAGTAGCCAATGCTATAGGAGTAAATACCTCAAATATTAGCCCAGCCAAAACCATCAGGGAAAGCTGGAGTCAGTAGAGCAATTGGATATTTGTTCAATATGACCTCGGTTGAAGCATTTTGCCATAATTACACTCAGGCTGCAAACTGCAGTTTGAAAACATCTGTACTCGTACAAAACTGAATTTTAAGTTTTTTGGTTTCTGTGGTAGTAAGACCTGACAATATGTATGCTCATGGTCTCTTTTGCTGTCATGGAACCTCAGGTGCAAAGCACGACTGTTGTATGTATTTACTCGAATTACTGTGCAGTACTTTTTGTTATAACCCCTCGAAAGCCATGTTATTAATTGCTTGACGGTTTGTCATAGGTTCATAGGTAGTTACTAGGCATGCAGTCTAGGAGACTATTGAGGAGGGTAGTCCAAATTCTGAATTGCTCCAAAGTGCTGTCTGGTTAAATGACTTGCTCAAGGTGATACAGTAAACAAAAGAAGGCTGAGGGAATCAAACCTGCACCACAAGAAGAAGTTCAATAACAGCTCATAGATTTTTCCGCTGCACTAACTGCCAGACTATAGGTTCATAGGTAGTTACCAGGTATGTGGTGAAGCTGACCATTGAAGTGCCTAGCCCAGTCTCCCAAATGCCTCAGAACACTGTCTGGTCAAGTGACTTGCTCATAGTCACATAGTATGCAAATGGAGGGTGAAGGAATCAAACCCTGGACTGGAGAAACATTAACAGTCCATAGCCTTAATCCAGTACTCTAACCCCATATTTCTGGATTTCCACTTGCTTTTGTTGTTGGAAATTCAGAAGGTAGTGGGTTGTACGCCTCTATTAGGTGCCTGGTTCTATATTCCAGGATTGGTGTTGATATGCAGTACTGGGATAAGGAGAGAAAAGGTGCTGTACTCCTGAGGTGTCACCCTTTGGATGATGTGTCCCATGGGAGCTGTCATGTGACATCACTGCTGTGTCAGTGGCTCAGAATGTTGGAAGGATATAGTACACTTCAGTATCTCTTGATAAAGTGATGGACCACTTTAAAGAAAATGGGGGACATAGCAAAGAAATCAGAACTTGAGTGGTGTTCTGGGGGATTTGTTCCCAATACCCATTACACTGACTAGGCTCATAGTTCCAGTGAAACATTCTATCCCTTCTGTGGGACTTGCTGACATGTCTTTATCAGATTATACACTTGTTTCAGATGCCCACGAAGGTAACGAGTTTTACACCCTTATTAGTTGCTTGAATTCACACATGTATACCTACCTACATAAGACATGCTGCTGCTGCATTACACACTGGATAAATCATACACATGCCGCAAGCATGCACACCAGATATTTACATGACGTATCCTCATGAAACACATGTATGCTAATGCTCCAGAAATTACATTGAAACATATGCACGTTTTATGCAGGGACTGCAGTTTACCTTGCTGGGTTCTGTGCAGATCTTTGTCAGGTGTTCCACCTCTAAGTAAACTCTGTTTGTGCTTTAGAAATGCCTGGTGTATTGAACATGCACAATATTCCATAGATTTCCCTGAGCTTCTCCCAAGTCATGGAGTCTTATTGTTTTTCTGTTTAAGTCATATTAAGGCCAATCTTACATAAACGACTGTGTGTGTATATGCCTTACTATTTCATTTCACAGCATATAAAGCATACTAATGGACTTGTATTATGATTGTCCTACCTGTCTGCTTCTTTCCACTCACCTGGTGACTATCTGTGTTAAGATAGCATCAAATTGTTTCACATTTCCTCATTGGAAGCAATCAAGATGGGATGTAGCACTACCATAGCAGTTCTCTGGGAATGCACTTTATGTAGGTGGGACATCCTCAATACTTATAATGCATCTGAAGGGACCATGATGCACATTAATTTCTATATTTGTGATGCTGAGAATTGAAACAAGACTGGTGTATTAACCAACTTTTTTGAGAAAAAAATTTACAGTACTTACGTATTATCGCAACCACATTCCGTTCTCTGTGCAAACCCTTTCTCGTCTCCATATATGTTATATACAGTTCGCCCACATTTTGAAAAGAACTTCAGATATAAATGTGACAAAGTAGCTGTTTTTCACGGAAAAGTAAACCAAGGACCAGTTGTCATACTTATCAAGGGTCTGTGCTTTTGCATTAAAGTTGTGCTATTCACTGAATACATGCCGGTAAAAAAAATGTTGTTCGGTTCGCTTTGCAAGTGAACTACATTCATTTTTATAAACCGTCCCTTGATTTTTAAGTGCAGATATATAACCGACACCCCTGCAGCCATGCCACCCCCTTTCAGGAAGCGCCCGTAGGGTATTTCTTTGCCAGGCACGAATGCATTCAGCATGACCATTACGGCTGTGGTTCCCCATGGACATGCCCCCCCCTCAGATACCCGTACAAGAGGCATTGTAACGCAACACCATTTCACGGCTTTCCTTTTAATGTTTGTATTTATATTTATATAATAATATACATGCCAATCTTTTTGGACCACATAATGTACTAGTGCTCATGAGCAAACCACCCTGTGAATACACACTTTTACACTGCTTGAGATATCCATAGAAGAAGCAGTTTAATGACATACTATCTCACGGTTTTCCTTGTAATATTTCGACAGACATGTTTAATAATATACATTTCAAAGTATTTGGAACAGAAAAATAACTGTTTAGGATAGACTGGACTGTGAAAACACTGTTTAATGTGGTGGCGATAATACGTGGAGCAAAAAATTAAGTGTTTATGATAAGACAGGACTGTGAAAACACAGATGCAATGTGGTTGCGATAATACGTAAGTACCAAATTTACTACTATTTGAATACAACCAATAGATTCCTGTATTACCTGTGGCGTTTGACACACAGTAATCACTGAAATTACAGCAAACATTCTCTAAACGAATTGTGTAATTTCAGCTATGACAGATATCAGTCATTTTTAAGCAAACTTTCAGAGCACTGGGGGCCCACAACAGGAGTTATGCAATGGCATTGCATTATTTCATCCCCTATATGATTTCAAGCCTCTATATAGAATAACCTTTTCAGACATAAATGTGCTTGACAATGAAATGGCAGAAATCAGATTAAACACGGGCTTAGAAATGGTATTTCATAATAATACTGGACTGAGTAGCATTCGTGAATTTGACTTTTACCAGCTGTGGTGGTGCTGCGGTAGTGTTGTCGCCTCATAGCAAGACGCTGTCCCGTTCGATTCTCAGCTAGAGCGTCTTCTGTGTGGAGGCATATGTTAATGGGGCATGCCTTCGTTGAAGGTTGTGCGTCAGGGCTGGCAACCTGGTACGTAAAAATCCACTACCAATCATCAGCAGACTGGAGTTCCGCTGTGGCGACCCCTAACCGGGAAAAGCCGAAAGACACAAACAAACCAGCTAGTGAAAATGAGAGGAACAAGCACTCTGCTCAAATGTCTATAAAGTTTTCAAACACTACCACAAGTGGTTAAAAAACAGTGTAACAAAAAAATCTGCCACTACACTACTGTGTGATATGCAAAAGTTAAAAAGAGTAAACTAAATGGTGAAATAAGTGAAAATAAAGACAAAAAACAATGCAAGAATTGATGAAATGGAAAAGAAAACTGCACCACATCAATAAAAAACATGCAAGACAATAAAATATTCAATAAATTCAACAAAGGAGCAAAACATTGACAAAATAAGCAACAGCACAATTCAACAATGCAAAAATGAAAACTGATAGACAAATAAGCCACTTTTCAAATTTAAAGGCAAAATATGAGAATTTGTAGCACATGAACTTCAGCCATGCCAAGACTGAAGAAACTGTTAATGGTAAACTTATTCATTTTAAGCAGGGTATGTGTGCAGAGTGTAACATTTTATCTGAAAATGCAGAATGGACAGAAGAAGTTGTAATGTGTTTATAAACCAAAATCAACAATCTTTTCCTTTAAATGTGTCAATAGAACAATCAAATAGTTTGGGCAGCAGTCTTGTGAACAGTTGGGCATTATTAAACAAATACACAGTGGTTGGTTATGCTAACTAGCAGTGTACTAGAGAATGTCACACAGTCAGTCAAGACTACCAGTCTTACATTCATGCAGACATAACTCATAAGACTCGCAGGGACAGTGCCTTGCAAGTTTATGAAGTAGCAGATTTTCACAATAGTGCAGGAAGTGACTAACCAAATCATGAACACAATAATTCACAAAATTGTGTAGCAGATAATGTGCATATTTCTGCAGTGCATTCCACTAAGCAAATTAAATAAAATTGTGTGCAGTGAGTCTGAATATCATAATACAAATAAAGTTACTCAGTTTAATGTATCCTTGCATCTTTAAAAATGTAAAGAAGAACTGTTACATCATTACTTAAGTGATGTGCATTATTCCCAACAAAACAACTTCTGAAGAAAAAGTGTTAAGTTTTTTTTTTTGAACTGGACATTGCATGGTATACTCAGACTGGCCAGGTGAGAAGAAAGAGATCACACTTCCCATCCACATATAAATTCCACAATAAAAATGATTTTTGAAAGGCCTATTATTTAACATTAACAGAATAATATTATCTAACCAGCTGTATAAAAAATGCTAGGGATCGAACAGAAAGCACATTTGAGAATAGTAAAGTACAAACAATAAGCTGGCTTGTTATATCTGATCAAATGAAAATAGCAGTGAGAAACTATCAGAACTGCAATATCTTTCATGAAAACACCACCAAAGAAACAATATCAGATAGGATGTGGAGCGAAGTTGCTGCACATTTGTTTCAGTATAAAGACTGTCAATATCTCACTTACGTTGACTATCAATCAGAATATCCTGAGGACATAAATCTGTGTGATTCTTATCAAATTCAGTTACTGTGCTTCTTAAAACAAATTTGTCCATGTCAACAATTCCAGATATTTTATTTATTTAACATTTGTTTACCGGGAAAGTCAGACTTGGAACAAAGCCAATTTTCAGTGGAGGCCCAGGGAGAAAAGCTCCAGACGCATGTCTTTGAAACATGGGAGGAAACCGGAGCACCCAGAGGAAACCCACATGAACCCAGGGAGGACATGCAGACTCCGCACAGAAGGCACTCCAACGAAGAATTGAACCAGAAAACCTTTTTCTGTGAGGCAACATCCCTACCGCTGCACCACTGCGCCGTCCGCATCTTTGTTTCTGGTCCACAATTTACAAGTCATGAATTCCACACCTTTTCTGAAGAATAAGAATTCAGACATAAAAAGTGGTTTGAGATACTTAAAATTAGTTGGGGACACAGTGCGAGTCATACAGACTAGTATAAAATTTTATGAAAAACATTTGTTGCTAGCTAAAAGCAAGATTACTTGACTTTGCTTAAATACTGAAATATTCCACTATAGTGTCTTGCATTATCATCACCTTATTTAATGATAATACAATGTTAAATAACAATAATAATAAATTATTACCATAAAATAATAAATTAAATAAATAAGTAAATGAGTTTAATAAATGATAATAAATGATAGTACTAAAATGAATACAAAGTTGCACTTATCAAATGATAAGGCAGCTTGGCAAAAGATTAATCAATACGCAAAGCATTCTATGAGAAGACAGCTACAGAACTGTCTATGCTTCATCCAGGAGAAATTATGAGACTACAAAATTCAAATGAAAAGATCTCTGAAGCTGTTGTCAATAAATAAGATGATACCTTCAAGATCCAAATGCCAGTTAAACCACTCATGCCAAGAACTACTACAACCGACTCTGAAAGGGACCAAGCCTGATTTGCAGGAAAGCATTGAATATGACTTTGTACCAGCTTGTAACACTACATTATCTGATGTGTCTGCTTTACTGACTGCAACTACTCATAACAATCAAGACAGTAGATGTTTTAGATTCCAAAGGTCAACTAAAATACCTATATAGTGAAAAGACTATACAAATCGTTATGATAGCAGAAGTTATTGATCTGGATCAATATGTAAATTCTGTTGCACATGATAGCCCTAGTACAGTAGAACCAGTACTGCTAAAGTTTTGCTGTAAATAATAATCCCAACTTAACAGGTGGGATATAATGTATAAAATGTGAGTACCACTTTAAAAGCACTACCCACAAGGCTAGCCTGCATGTTGGGTGTCACATGGTTCATTCTTGAGCAGCAATTCCAACCATGACAGTAAATGGTACAGCTGCATCCAGAGTTACTCCTTTCTGTCACTGTTGCTCTATATATGACAACCCATATTGAAGAGCTGGATTGGCCTAAAAGACCCACACATCACGTTTTAATTCCTAAAACTGTTCTTGTAGATTAAATGAGACAGTTTTCATTTTAGGGACATGCTACTAATCCAATAGATATACATCTGTCAGTATAAGTATTTAGGTTTTGATGCTGGCAGGACTGGTTATATTACCTAGTATAATGAAAAAGGAGGAAGCTTGGCAAACTGCACTGAGTAGATGGGGTGGTTGGGAATGAAGTTTTAATAAACATAAAACTGCCGATGTAGTCACAAGTTGACAATATTTTTGAGCGTCTGACATTCTTTCAACCCTGTCCCACATTCTGTTTTTTCCCTTTATTCTCATGATGCATACTTATATTTCTATAGCTCTCTTTTTATTTCCCTTTCCATTTTGATTTATAAACTTCTGCTTGTGTTATGTAAATAAGCCTTAACTGTGCAGCTCTAAAATATCCCTTCAAATCAAGTAATACTAAAGCACCTCAATTTTTGGAAGGACCAACTTATCCCACTTATCTTTTGCTGTCTTCCCATACCAGATAAATTCCTTCAACCCTTTATTATTGTCTACAACTTCTCCTCTGGTTAATAAAATACGCCAAAATACGCCTGACCCATATATAAAACTAAATGAATTAAAAACATTTCCTCTCCTTGTATCTTACTACCCATGTCCATAAACACAAGCTTCTAGTTTCTCAGCTTTTGCAATATTTTTGTTTAGTCTCCTCCAAAGTATCTGTAACTGCCTTAACAGAAGCCTTTTTAATCTATACTCCTAAATACTTCATCTTATCATGTCCCCATAAAGTACTGCTAAACCAATTTGTGTGTGGGTACATAATTTACGACAATAGCCTTTGTTTTATCTTTATTAATTTTAAATCCTGAAAAAACTTGAAACTGTCTCAAAATGTACCACAACACTGAGATGTCCTTATTTTGGATTTATCAGGTACAGAATAATATCTGCAAATAAAGCCAACTTTTCCTGATTACCATACCAATTATATCCTTGTATTTCTGAGTCCTTTACTTCCTTTGCCAGTGGCTCTAAATATAAAGCCAAAACAAAGGGGGAAGAGGACACCACTGCCTGGTTCCTCTGTTCAAACACAACTTATCAGAGAGGAAACCTCCCACTATTTCTTGCCACTGATCATTCATATTGTATATACTTCTAATTAACTTTATTATATGAATACAAATGTTTCCTTTACCCTATTCATAATATCACAGCTTACTCTTCTGAATGCTTATTATGCATCGAGACCTACCAACAAAAGTGGCATGTTCTTACATTCTGCTTCCCACTGGATCATCATTGTTCTATCAATGTTGACAAATGTCTGCCTGTCCTCCACAAAACCGTATTGATCAATATCCATCAACACCTTTGCCATTCTTTCAACAAGTATAGACATTAACACTTTATAATTGTGATTTAAAATTGAAATGAGTCTATATGAAGCTGGGTCTGATAGGTCTTTACTGTCGTTAGGTAATACAACCACCACAGCATTCTTCCAAGATGTTGGTGCTTCCCTTCTTTAAAAATACTGTTAAACAAAATGTCCTAAATCTTTATAACTTTAAAACTCCAGTTTATTAGCAACTGTCAGAAAAGCAGAATCTTGGGACATTTACCCTAATCTCTGATACATAAAAGTGTGAGAAAAGTATTTTTACTTTGCTGATGTCCACTGTTACATTGTACCGCCACGTCTGCAGGTTTTTGTTTGTGTAGTAGCAGTGATTTAGTGAGTGAGGAGCTTTCTGTTTTCTCCACAGCTGTGTGACTGTGGAGTTACAATACTTAAGCAAGGGGGTGGGTTGTGCAGGGTGCAGGAAGCCTTGCCTCCCTGCAAAAAAAAAAAAAAAAAAAAAAAATTATTATAATGTATATCATTTATATGCCATTTTCTGTGAAACGTGTTACAGTGATGCATGTTTTTGATCAAATGAATGTGTGTTTGTGTGTGTGTGTGTGTGTGTGTGTGTGTGTGTGTGTGTGTGTGTATGTATATATATATATATATATATATATATATATATATATATATATATGGATCTTGGACTATTGAACGAAAGTTCAATAGTCCGAATCCACAATAATCAAACGCACTTTAATGAAAGCGCTTTCACCGAAAAAGCGCTTTTGTTAAAATGCGTTAAAAAAAAAAAATCTTTTATGCTGGTGGGCAAGCCCCCTGCACACCCCCCTACTTTTATATTCTCACTCCGAGGTTGCACTACAGTGGGGAAAAAGGAATTTTCCCTTAACCGCACTGTAGTGCAAGTGGCACAACGAGCATACTTATCCAAAAGTGCTGCTTCGGTGAACAGCACTTACAGTTAAGGATGTTCGGTGAGGTCTTCTTTGGCAGACAGTGCCGTCGGGGATCTGTACGGATCCCATATATATATATATATATATATATATATATATATATGGATCTCCTTCTGTTTGTTGAAAACACACTTTATCAACAAACAGAAGGTCAAACCCACTTAAGCAAAAGTGCACCACATCGGAAATGCACTTTCGTGAAAGACGATTCGTCGAAGCACATTACAGTGGGGATAAGGAAATATTTCCTTTTCCCCACTATAGTGCGATCTCAGAGTTAATATATTTAAGTAGTGGGGATGCTTGCAAAATAGTGTTTACTGTAGTTTTTTTTTCGATTGGTGAATCGGCTTTCACAAAAGTGCACTTTCGATGTAGTGCACTTTCGTGGAAGTGGGGTTTTAATTTTCTTTTTTGAGATTGTGAAATTTCTATAAAGATCCATCTATATATATATATATATATATATATATATATATATATATATATATATATATATATATAGACATACACATACATATTAATATATATTATAGTGTTTTTCAAAATGTATGGGTTATAGCATTGCCCAGAAAGGGCATAATTAAAACCTGACCCCTGTCTAAATATGTGATTGTTGTGAAATATTATATGTAGAAACAGCAACATTTCTGTTTCTACACCTAATACTTCACAACAATCACATATTTAGACAGGGGTGCAGAGGTAAAATGGAACAATAGTTGGCCAGTATCTATCTCTCACACTGGATAGTGTAAATTAGAATCTGAAGTGTCTGCAGTTTCCAGCAGCTGCTTCACTGCTGACAAAAGGAGAATAAAAGCAGATATAACTAGATGTGTTCATTCTTTATGGCGAGCAAAGTCCATGCCCTTTCAGCACTGGCAGCATATGCCTATTTGATTTGCTATCCGCACATGTCATCTTTACTAGCAGCAACTTGCTTCTGCCCACTGAAGCCAGTAATTCTTGTCTCATGCTAGAACTAACACTAGATCCCTGCACATACATCGTACATCTTGTAATATATATATATATATATATATATATATATATATATATATATATATATATATATATATTCTGCTGGTGGTTTATAAAACATTAATTTGACTGGTATTTTCAAAGCGAACATGGTATGTGCCATGCAGAGAGTCGATCTAATAGCTTGTCTATTGAAAAATGCATTTTAGAGAGGAGATAATATAGTTACCCATTAACTATTAACAAATTCATGGAAGCTGACTATTGACACAGACACTATGGAACTTCCTCATCTTTAGAGTGGAGAGAGATTTTCAACAGCTCCATCCAGTTTTCTTGCAGGCATTTATTTCGAGACTGTAGGAATGATACCTTTTACTTATTAGATTGTCCATCTGAAATAAAGAATGAAAGAAGAAAAAGAAGGAAGTAGTGCAAGTAAAAAGAGTAACTGAAAAAAACAATGCAAAGAAAGCAAAATCAGAGCGTTTGTTGTACAACATTCTCATATCATGCAATGCAAAGAAAGCAAAATCAGAGCGTTTGTTGTACAACATTCTCATATCATGCACTTGTGGCATTTAGTATGATAAAGTCTACAGATACGGGTGATCATTTCTTCTTGGTTCATCATAGTTATTTCCATCTTGTTTGTATGGTACAACACTGGCAATATGCCATGGTTTACACTAAATAAGTGGGAAGTGGGTGTTCTGCCATCTTCCTTTGAACATTTTGTAGCCTGACCTTTGTGTTGCCACACATTTAAAAAAAATGAATTCCTAAAAATGCAATATATATATAACTCCTGAATTTGGTTGACACAATAAAATGTCATCATCTCTTTGATCGACCACAATTAGTCGACATATGCAGATGGTCTCCAGGTGTGTTATTTCCCCAGGGACTGTGTGATCCTGGAGTTAGTATTTACAACTAGCAGGGGGATTTTCCTTGGCCAGGCAAGGATGACTATCAATGGTTGTATTACCAACATTTTATGGTCGACTTATTTGCTATTGACATCTTGCTCTGTCGTCCAAGGTAAGTAATTTTATATATATATATATATATGGTACTTTTCCGTTATCGGGGCAACAGTTCTAACGCGCTAACAAAAGCGCACGCCATGATCAGCTGTAAGTAGGATAGGTAGGTCAGGGAAGAGGTGGGGAAATAGAACTTCGCATTTTTTAAGTTTCCACACTTACTGATCTTAGCTCTTCCCAAAGACGAAACAATTGCCATTAATTGTGATAAAAGGGACAAATTAAGTATTATTGTGGAAGAACTTGTTAGAGAAACTTGTATTAAACTGGAAACAGATAAAGACTGGGAGACAAAGAGTGTTGAATGAGACACAGTCGATTGAATAAGTTCTGAAAATGTAAGGCAAAGTGATTTGAAAAGAATTAGCCGCACTGTGTAGTGTAAAGGCTGCATTATGATGAACTCAAATGTTTCACTAGTTCTATGAGTCCTCCCCTGTAATTTGTAATAAAAAAGAGAGATAAAAGTAAGTTAGAAAGTCTGGAAAGGTATAGTGAAGCAGCCTCATGGCAAACTGTAACATGGAATTCTTTTCTGGACATTTAAGAACTTTTCAAAATCATGCCTTTTTTTGTAAGTACAAATAAGTATTTTAAGGTATGAAAGTTTTCTAATCAGTATGCACCCTCCTGCATGTTTGCAACTGAAAATCATTATAGTTTAAGACTTAATTAACCGAAAATCATTATAGTTTATGACTTAATTAACCTGTATCGTATTATTCTTTTTACCATATTAGCTACTCTCATCTGTTACCTGATATGTTTAGGATGGATTCGTTAATATAATCCTGGAAAATTATACAGTTTTTGCCTTCTGGCTTCAGATCTATTTAGCCCACATTATTTGCTCTTATACATTCATATTACAAATCTAATATTAGGATTCCATGCTTAAGTCCAGCTGTGCTCAGCTAAAAATTGTATGAGGAATTCTTATTCTTTTGTCACTACTAAAAGTGGCAGGAAATACTGTAAAAGCCTGGTGTATTTTATGCAGTCCACAGAACATGCTGGGAAACTTTGTCTAGCATTTTGTTCTGGGCAACCAGTGCCCTATTCCCAAGTTCTCAGAGGTGTTTATTTTGTTTCTTGCGTTCCATACATCAGGTGTATTCATTTGAGTACAAAATATATATGGCGGTGGGGTGCAGAGAGCTTGCACCCCTGCAAAAATATAGATTTGTTCTTTAATTTCAAGTTTTTGGAAACATAATAGTGTGAATTTTGAGTTTCCGAAAACTTGATGATATAATACAAATACCTAATGAGACATTCTAATGCTTTCATAAGTGACTTTAGGACCAAAGGGAAAAGGTATGGATCTCTGCTGATGTCTCAAAGATTGCTTTTAATGTAAATGCACAAAATGGGGGTGAAAGGATTAAAAAGGACATGTAACATTGGATTCAGTGCCAAGAAACACAGTGTAATATCTTTAAAAATCAGAAATCCTGGGATAGGGTAAACAACAGAAACTAAGGTGCCATCAGCCCCTTGGGACATAATGGGCATGTACAGCACCAAAACAGAAAGCCCCTGTTCCTCTGCCCATAACAGCACTATTTACACTGCACAGCCTTTGCTCCTAGTGGAATAATTAGGCTGTAGGACTTTCAGCTCTGTGGGAATGAATGGCTTGATTGGGAAATCAGTAGGGAGACTTCATGGCCATGGGGATCCAGAGCTAATAAAGTATATGTGTAAGATCATTATTACAAATGTTTGTATCCTAAAGTAAGAAAGAGTAAACCAATGCTATATGCACTTACACAAGTATACAGCGGAGATCTTGCAGTAAAATAAGTACCATTTCTGTGTGCAATACTATTCCCAAGTTCTAAATGTAGTAAAGCAATAATGATCCGCAAATAACACATCAGCGTTTCCAGTTCAGAAATTATAAAAAAAAAAAAAAAACTGGTGTTCACTACAGATGATATAAATTCACCTACAGTACTTGGTACACTTAGCGTTCGCCAAGGAGGAAAAGAACTAACAAAGTCCAGCGGAAGTAAATATTCAGAAAAAAGGAACAGAATGGAATGTATGTAGTAATGGTTGGAAACAAGAAGCTAGTTTCATGACATAGAGGGCAAAAGCTCTGAATAAAGTCCAGACAGCATCAGATTTGATTAGATTGAGGTGCTAGAGGAGTTCGCTGGGGAGGACTGGAGGAAGCAGTCAGTGCTGGCTGTTGTATGCCAACGAGAGGCATTGGCACAGGTACCACCTCTAAAGCACAGCACCTGGGGAAATCTCTGCAGAAGGGAAGACTTGGGTGGGCTCTTGCTAAGCCAAGGTCTGCACTAGGTACCAGCAAAGAATAACAGGTGTGTGGAAGTGTACTCCTGCTCTTGGACTGGTATAACAGGTGTTGTAGTACATCTGCTGGAAATTGGGGTGTTGAATTAAGTACATAATGGAGAAATGTGATTTGGCTACAGATGATGATCTACCCTGCCCTTACTGCCTAAACTTTAAATGAGTTTACTGAAAGGCATTCCCTACTGATCTATCCTTTCCAGTAGGCATTCCATGCTGGAAAGGGAAGACCCCTCCATGGAGTGATTGGTGCAAATATGTCAGGCAGAATATGGAATGAATTGATCAGTGGGGAGCTGTTGGGGGGGGGGCTCAAGGATCAAGACCTGGAAAGAGAAAAAAAGGTGAGAGATGATATTGGGGGTGACAGTGACAGACAAAAGGTTATAATCAGACAGTTTCAAAAGTACGGGATGAACAGGACTACTGATTCTGAGCTAATGGTGGACATTAAAAGTGAGAGTGAGGTAGTAAAACAGACCATCAAGGAGGGAAAGGCAAAGGAGGTTAGAGGGACTGGAATTATTTAATCGTTTTAAGAAATTCAATTAATGTAACAAAATTACTACACAAATATTACCAGTGTGTGAGACATTCTAATGCAGGCATATTGACTGAGTTTGTATGGTTTCTGCCAAGTGGTCAGGTGGGCCAATTGAGGTATAAACGGAAGTGGTAATATAAAGCAGCATACGTTATCAAAATGCTTCTTCATCTGTTCGGCACTTTTCACAGAACTAGTGTTCATAACAAGAAGTTGAAATAACAGTCAAATGGCATCAACTTTACATAAATCTGTCTAAGATGTTTGATATGATTAGTTATGAGAAAGAGGGAGAATGTCTACCAGTCCTCAGAATTATATTTATTTACTTTGTTTTTGTTTACCAGGTTTGTCCTTCTGGGTTTAGTCAATAACCCCTTTTTTTGAGGAGTGGGAAGAAAAGCTCTGACATATTACAAATGTTTCAAACAGACATTCATTAATCTACATGAATAGACATTATGCAATCGACATTAACAATTGCACATACATTTTATAAGTAGATTACATTCATATGAAATAAAGAAAACTGTAACTGCATAAGTGATGCTTATGCATTTAGTTGATATTGATCATTCAGCACTGGAAGAGATGTATTAGTGGGTTTGTCAAATATATGTCATAGATGTTGTGCTAATTGACCAGAATTCCCAATTAATGGATGTGAGGGGGAGGAACTTGTTATTGCAAAAAATATCAGTATTTAAGCGGTGAGTTAAGCAGGTTTCAGAGGCAATTACATATGGTTATCATAAGGTTTATATTAGAAGTATAGAGGTGGGGGGGCAATATCATAAAACTATATATATGGTTGGGTACACATGTAAAAGATGGTTCTGGAATTATATGAGGAAGAGGGATTATGGGATAATGGATAAGGGTCTTTTCTGGTGAATTCTGAGTTTAAAAAGATGCCAGTTTTGCGTTAATGCCATTAGTCTTCTCTCTGGATTTACACGCCTTCAAAACCGGTTTAAGGAATGCCATTTGATTCTCAATGCCAATAAAAGCAAATATCAGTATTAGGTCACACACACACTCTCTAGTTTTGTCTAGCTTTGCAAGCACTATAGCACAGGTGTTTGGTGAAGTTTCTGGGCATAGTTCTTGACAAAGCATTTGCACTAAACACTCACATTAATGATAAAGTAAAAAAGATGAAACGAAAAGCTGGGCACCTGGACTATCTTTCCATCTATTTTAAATTGTCAGTACTATTTTTCTAAGTTTTTGATGACTTGCATCCTTTCAGCTGGAAATTTAAATAAACATGAGAATACATATAACAAAAGTACTAGTTTAATCATTGGGTCTGCTCCTAGATCACACTTCAATGACCTATTTAAACACTTGACTTCCTGACATTCAAGCACTGACTTAACAGACTAGTGCTCTGTGAATGGTATCTCTTGGAATGCAATCTCACTGATTACAGGTCTTTATTTATTTTTTATTTATTTTACTTTACATTTGTTGACCGGGAGAGTCCAACTGGATTACAAGTCCATTTTCAGTGGAGGCCCGGGGAGAAAAGCTCCAAGAGAACAATTTTTTTTACAAAACATAGTTTTAAGGATAGACTTTTGGCATACAATTTCCATAGAAGAGACTTTGACATACATATTCACTAACAGACAGGATACATTCATTCTCTTCAATATAATATTACATTTTAGAAGATATTCCTAAGTTTAGGATTCCTGTGATAGATTTACTATCAGAGTAAAAGCAGAGAGACATAGAATAAGGCTCCGAGAGAGCAGATGATGCTCGCTATAGTTGAGAAGGATAACAAACTGATTCACTATATGTCTTCGCCTGGTTTTAGTTGAGGATACCAAAGTGATTTACAATATGTCTTCTCCTGGTTTTAGTTGCTTTTGTGTGCTAGACCTCAAGGGCCTGGCGGTTGTATCGGGTTGCAAACGATGTTGTAGGGCTGGGGTGTTTTCAGAGTTATGTATTATATTATGGGCTAGTGATAGTTGATTGAGTTGAAGTAGTTGTGGTAGTTCTAGCCAATTGAGTTTTTTTAGGCATTCACAGTGATGTGTTCTGATGGGAGAGGTTGTAGCAAATTTGGCTGTCTTATTATAACAACTATCAAGTTTGTTTAGGTCGGATTTTCGGAGATTTGTAGGCATGGGGGGCATAAAATAGGGTGGATAGTAGGTGAGTCCTCGCTATTGTAGCTTTGGAGTGGTCAGTGAGGAATTTTTTATTGCTACACAGTAGGCCAATTTTTTTATGTATTTTTTTATGGTTATAGAAAGATGTAGGTCAAATCTAAGGTGATTATCTATTTCAACCCCTAAGAGTTTGGTATAATTTGTGGGGGTGATTGTGGTCTTGTTAAAGGAGGAGATGAAGAAAGAATCAGTGGGAGGTGTGGCTCTGTGGGAGCTAAAGAGTACTAGCTTTGTTTTACTTGGGTTCAGAATGAGCCTTTGGGTTGTAATCCAAGTTTCTGCTAGGGAAAAGCATTCTTGTGTTAGGGAGTGAAGGATGTCAATTGATTTGGCTGTGCATATTATGGTGGTATCATCTGCATATTGCACTATTGAGGCTTTAGGAATACTGTTTGGGAGCTGATTGGTGAAGATAGTAAAAAGAAGTGGCCCAAGGATGGAGCCTTGGGGTACTCCTAGGGAGACTGGTAGGGAGGGGGAGAGCTGGTTTTGCCACATAACAGCTTGTTTCCTTCCCTCTAGGCAGTTTTTGAACCAGGAGGTGGCAGGGGTGTAAGGTTTAGAGTTGCTAGTGAAAGAAGGAGTTTATTGTGGTTAACCATATCGAAAGCTTTGGACAAGTCAAGGAAGGTGGAAGATACAAGGAGTCTGTAGTTTCTGTGAGTATTGACAATGTTGGTGAATTCTGTTAGTGTGGCGGTGGTGCTATGGAAGGGTCTAAAGCCATGTTGTTGTGTTGCTATTAGATTATTTTCTAGGAGATATTTTATCAGTTGATTTTGTATTACCCTCTCTAAAATTTTAGATAAAGGGGGTAGTGCGGCTATAGGGCGGTAGTTATTGAGTTCCAGGGAGGTTCCCCCTTTATGTAGAGGGATGATATGTGATATTTTCCATAGCTTGGGTACTATACACTTGGAGATGGATCTGTTAATTAGGATGGAGACCTGTCCCGATAGACACATCCCAGAAAGTGGATAAATTAATCAGGCTTAATATAAGATTGTAGCAGTGCATATGCTTTTCCAAACTTACACTTTGATGTGCAACTGTGGTGTCAGTATATATAAGTAAGGAAAGGAATGTGTAGAGGGCTTACCCTCTGTGTGGTGGTGATGGGGCTTGCCCCTCTGCAAAACATGCTTACAACGTCTTGTTACTATATATTTGGTGAGTGTGTCATGTGATGAGTTTGACTTGTCTAGCATGTTGTTAGTGGGTTTTGGACTAATTTCTTGCAGGGAATCTTACTGGAGTCCTTGCTGCTTAACTCAGCCTTTATTCTTCAGCATCCATGAAACTTGTTAGCAGGTACATTTCTGAAATGGGACAACCCTTTTAGATACCTTAAATTTACAACAACCCTTTTAGATACCTTAAATTCTCAAGCAACAATGGGATCAGGCAAATAAGCTATAATCCATTTTGTGATGCCCTCTTTTCTAGTTATGTTGGTGCAACCTAGAATAAAAAGTTCATTGACATAAACGCTATCTATTTATATAAAGACTAATTCAAAAAGCAACTTTATTTTGTCAGTCATAAGAACTTGCATGAGAAACATGTCATATGGTACATATTTGAATTAATTTCTCAGTATATAACCAACAGGTTATTAAGTAAGGAATTTCAAAACCCCTGGTAGAAGCCACAGTGGGTAGGCTAAGAGAGAGAGAGAGAGAGAGAGAGAGAAAATGGATGAAGGCCAATTTTTGCCAAGATGGCACTTAAGAGTTAAGGACAGAGAAACAGCGAAGATTCTGAGATGCTCAAGAAGATTTATTGTGTTACTAAGTTCAATAACTTTCTTGTAAGTTTATATAGATAATTTAAAGAAACTGGAAAATGTTGATGGTAGATCAGTTTGTTAAAGGAGTTTTACCCCAAAGATCCACAGTGGTCTGGAAGGCCATTAAATGTAAAATGTGATAAATGTAAGAGAATTATTTGTCATTTAAAGCACCCCCAACATTTGTTAGTATTGTGCATAACGTGAGCACATCTACATATCAACCCCCTGTTGTTAGTATTGCACATAACGTGGGCACATATGCATACCCCGCCAATTGTTAGTATTGTGTATAATGTGCTCACATATGCATAGCTCCCCCATTTGTTAGTATTGTGCATAAAGTGGGCACATATGCATACCCCCCAATTGTTAGCATTGTGCAAAATGTGGGCACGTATGCATATCTTGCATGTAATGTACATGGGATGGTTAGTAACAATCAAGTGTACATCAATTATAAACACTGAAAAAGTTGTTTTCAAGTGCAAGTCTGAGATGGTGATATGAGGGATGTTTTGTTCTTGTACTCCTTTAAAGTCAGACATGTAGGATGTTAAACAAACATATTCAGGAACACTTGGGTGATTTAAGAAGCAATAACCTAATAACTGATATAGCAAACCACACAGACACACACACACACACACACACACACACACACACACACACACACACACACACACACACACACACACACACACACACACACACACACACACACACACACACACACACACGCACGCACGTGCGCGCGCACACACACACACACACACACACAGAGTGAATGATGGTAGGACTGTAGGTTTTAAGTATAGGGTGTTAGGTGTTTTTATTTTACCACATAGGTAGTAGACAAAGACAGCTGTCTAAATGTATTAGAAACTAAATTAATGCTGAAATTTAATACAGTTTTTCTAAGAGGACTGAATTAGGAAATATCATGGCAGTATTTACCTTATGATCACCGGAAAATGTTCAGCCTAATCCTGTAGAAACAATCAGGCAAAACAATAGTTCAGTGGTTATTTGCAATGCTTTTCAGCTATGCCTTTTGTTGTAAGATGTGTAATACTGTGGCAAATCTATGTATTTTTACTATTTTGATTTTGTCTCTTATATTACCTCCTTAAAATGTTATTTGGTTTTAATTTAGTAAGGTGAAGCTGATTTTTCATTTAGTTGGAAAACTATTTCCACTCATTCCCCATGAGGCTTCACAGCAAAATGCTAGGGCATAACGGAATAAGCTACTTGATTATTTTCCTGTAAAAATGGCGCTAAGTTGTACAGATTTCAGTTTCTGTTCAATAGTAGTATGGATTTTTTTCACTTATACTTGGTTTACAAATCATAGTCGTGAGTGGATACTTAAGGTATCAATTTTCTGTGCAATTCTGCTGTAATAATCTATTGTGTTGAAATGATGGCTGTGCATCTACATTTGCAATCCTTTGTAATTTCTGTATTTGTTATATAACTGCATATTTCTTTCCTGAATTTACCTACTTGAAGAACTTTTTTGGAGAGGAATGTATCAAAACTGAAAAACCACTAAACAGCTAATTCAACTGTGATCATTAACTTGCCACGTGCAGTACTTCCACGTTATAGCTGTTTGTACCGCTTTTCTTTAATAAGTAGGGTGAGTAGTTTCTCTGGTCCTTATTTCTGAGAACTGATGATTAACTTCCGTGGCTGTATTATGGTTCTTTGGAAGACCAACATTAATTTGTTCCACACCATTCTTTTGTGTAATGTGCAACTTCTTTCAGTTCTGCAAGTGGCCACTTATTTTCAGTATGCATATAATGTCTCTTTCACTCTGCCATATTTAATCAAAATTCATATTACTACAACACTACTTTACAAGGGATTCTGTAACTCTCCAGCTCCTGTTTTTCTCTCAGATAACCAAAAGCCTTGTGATTTCTTAGGATCTCTTGGGAGAAAAACTCTAGAACTGAATTCATGTAAACGGGCACCCTGCATTTGGCCTAAATACAGCTTTGTCAATATCTATTTAACTGATCACATTTGTTCGATATATGTAGATGGTCGACAGGTGTCTGAGATCCACAATCCATGGGTAGGGGAATATTCCCTTTCCCTGAGGATTGGGTGATCTCAGGGTTATATATATAATTAGCAGGAGGGTGGTGTGATGCAGAAGAGCTTGCCTCCCTGCAAAAACAAGTTATTTGTGTTTTTTTTGTCTGAAAATTGTATGCACTGATGTTCTTTCTCAGTGCAAGTATGGTAACATGTCGACGTTTGGTTTATTGACCTTTTGCAAATGACGTTTCAGAGGTTGATGTATGGAATACTTGTCTAAAGTGAGTAGACATGCACACACACACACACACACACACACACACACACACACACACACACACACATGTATATAAATATATATATATGTGTGTGTGTGTGTGTGTGTGTGTGTGTGTATGAGTCTGTATGAGTCTATATTCACTCTACTAAAGAGAAAACATTGAATACAAAGACAAGCAAATACGTTCAAAATTTAACAAACTGAAAAAAAAATGAAAAACAGAGACTTTTCAGACCCCTCTGCACACACCAGACTCACTGCTACTTGCATATACTAATTTTGGGATTGCAGTACTGTGGCAGAAGGACACATTCCCAATCATAAATGGTCGACTAAACAGCTGTTGACCAAATGCACACTCAACTAATGGAAGGAAACACAGATGTGTGTGTGTGTGTGTGTGTGTGTGTGTGTGTGTGTGTGTGTGTGTGTGTGTGTGTGTGACTATATATATATATATATATATATATATATATATTTATATTTATAATATTTATATGTAATAATACTTACTAGGACAGAAACATAAGAAAGTACACATAACACTGACAAAAAAATGAAAAAAAAAAAACAATTGTCACGCAGTACATGCTCAGAGACATGTCCTCAAAGCATGTAAGTAAAATAAAATATTTTTCTAGGGAGCAAGCCTCCTGCACCCCACATTCCCTGCTAATTAAATATAGCAACTTCTAGATGGCACAACACTGGGAAAGGGCATATTCCCTGACCCTGGTATTATAGTAATCTCTTACTAATATTGGCAGTTATTCTGTTGTGTTCTCATGGACGGACACTTCTAGCACCTTAATATTAATCTCTTACTAATATTGGCAGTTATTCTGTTGCGTTCTCATGAACGGACACTTCTAGCACCTTAATATTAATCTCTTACTAATACTGGCAGTTATTCTGTTGTGTTCTCATGGACGGACACTTCTAGCACCTTAATATTAATCTCTTACTAATACTGGCAGTTATTCTGTTGTGTTCTCATGGACGGACACTTCTAGCACCTTAATATTAATCTCTTACTAATACTGGCAGTTATTCTGTTGTGTTCTCATGGATGGACACTTCTAGCACCTTAATATTAATCTCTTACTAAAATTGGCAGTTATTCTGTTGTGTTCTCATGGACGGACACTTCTAGCACCTTAATATTAATCTCTTACTAATATTGGCAGTTATTCTGTTGTGTTCTCATGGACGGACACTTCTAGCACCTTAATATTAATCTCTTACTAATACTGGCAGTTATTCTGTTGTGTTCTCATGGACGGACACTTCTAGCACCTTAATATTAATCTCTTACTAATACTGGCAGTTATTCTGTTGTGTTCTCATGGACGGACCCTTCTAGCACCTTAATATTAATCTCATACTAATATTGGCAGTTATTCTGTTGTGTTCTCATGGATGGACACTTCTAGCACCTTAATATTAATCTCATACTAATATTGGCAGTTATTCTGTTGTGTTCTCATGGACGGACACTTCTAGCACCTTAATATTAATCTCTTACTAATACTGGCAGTTATTCTGTTGTGTTCTCATGGACGGACACTTCTAGCACCTTAATATTAATCTCTTACTAATACTGGCAGTTATTCTGTTGTGTTCTCATGGATGGACCCTTCTAGTACCTTAATATTATCATTTTTATTCCCCAAGCTTCACGCCTTTTGCTTTTATTCCTTTTCTTGAATTTAAGTCTTACCAATAACCTCTGTGAGAAAATCTCCTATTATACATATGATATTGTTCCCACTTGAACTGACCCTTGAGCCTCATCTTTTAATCCAAATTCCAAACTTATCTTTTCTTTCTAGATAAATCATTTTGCAGTGAGCGACTCTCCATGAATGCACCAGTGGCAAAAGACATGCTGTTTGGAAATCTGTGAGAAGGCATTTGTCATTTGGATGGGCAGCAGGAAATTCATCCCAGGCTTAGCACCTATGTCTCTAATGGACGCAGGTAACCTGTAAATGGTTCATATCCCAGGCCCATGCTTACACTTATCAAGGATATCAGAACTTGTCAGAGATTTGGGATGCATGCCTAGGCTTAAAAAGGCCCTTGTGGTCATTCTTCTAGTAAATACTTATTAACCGATGAACCACCAAACTGCAAAGTTACTGTCCCTTTGGTAGCTGGCTGAAAACTGTCCACATTTTTAAATATGAATATCAGCATGGACTCCTGATTTTTTTAATGTATAAACTCAGAACAATGTGAACTGGCCAGTCAACGTAACAGTTTTTATGAGCCTCACCATTTCTCATAACTGAAGGTTGTTGTACATGGGTAACAGAATCTTAATATCTTCAATAGTTACACGTCCATTGGGAGGGTGGCCTAATGTTTAAGGTGTTTGCCTTACAAACACAAGGTACAGGGTTTAAATCTCACAGGGGATAATTGGCTAGGCTTAAAATGGCTCGCAAGGGCAGTTAGCTTAGTACTAACCTATGAACCTAACACAGACTGATACTAATAATGCTAGGGTGACCATTATAAAATATGCTGGGTTTTGGCCTGATACCTCTAACAAAGAGCACTACTGTTTCCAAAGCCAGCTATCTCCATGTACCCTCATTCTCCCATCCACCATCTTCAAGCTTCTGCACTTGGGACAATCTTCTTCTGTGACAAATATCTCAACACCCCCACTCATGCTCTTTCCCTACATTTTAACCAGGCTGGTCTCTGCTCTGCCTGTACACACACACAGCACTCTCTCCCTTTCCATCATAGGAGGAGGACAGACCCTTCCCTTTCACTGTGCCTAAAACTTGGAATACCCTGCCTTGTCACATAAACAGTCTTCCATGTCACATGACATTTCAGAAGGCCCCAAGACTGTGTAACGATAAAAGTCCATGCAACATAACATAATACCTTAAAGAAACTCTTACTAATCTGTTCATCTTTAAAAATGCTACATATCAGTAATCTGTGTTTACTCTCATACTTTTTGTTGTATTGCTGTTTGGCTCTTCCCCTTCTGTTCCCTCGTCACGTGCACTCTTTTGTCACACAGTTATTTACGTATGTACCATACTTCCTCACGTACACTAATCGATGACTATATGTTTTGTTCTCTTTTTAAATATGTATGTTTTAGAGTTATTATTTCCTGATATTTATATTACCAGGTCACATCTGAAAAAAAAAAAAAGCTTTCATGGTTCAAATTATGTAAAATCAACAAAATAAACATCTCCCAAAGCTTCTACTAAAATAAGTTCATAACCTGGCTGCACAACCTGATAAATAAAATTATAAATAAATATAACAATGTTCAGAAAAAAGGTTTGCAAAAGGCTGGGTTTAATTTGCTGTAGGGAAAGTGACTTATGGGTGCTTTTATTTGATTGCTGGGGATCCTTTGCAGACACAGGCAGCCATGTAAGAGAGGTTGTCTAGAATTCTAGTTCGAAATTTCAGTAGTTTATTAACATCTTTGATGTGGGTTGGTTAAGTAAGTCCCAGGTGTGAGAGACTGTTACAGAGAAGGTTCATTACCCTAACCTAGGCATACCTCACAAATGTCCATGATTTTGCCTCATAATTTTGTCCTGTACCTTCTAAAAAATGTTTGATTTTCTGATGAATCACTGAGGATTGCATTCTCTCAATAATGCTAGACGTTAAAGTTTCATACAGAGATTTCAATAATGAAAATGCATGTCACTGTAAAATCTGTTATTCTAACCTTTTAATTGAATTAGAGTGATATTTAAACATTTCCCTGATTGTGCATCATTTCCGCTATTACTTTTGGCTTTGTCCCTTTTTCTTGAGCAAAACGAGTGTGCGCTAACATGGGTTTTTACTTGACCTAAGAGTGTTGTTGTGCCATTGATACTGGACCTCATTTTGTGTTAAGTTTTTTCGGAATAGAGGATCTGACATCTCCTTAATATTCAACTAGCTGGCGCACTTAAGGCTGACAAAGTCACATTTGCACCTAGATGTTAGTAGCACGACGTAACACATACTCTTCAAAACAGTCTACAGCTGGAAGAAGGAAGAGTATTAACCACGGAGTAAATAATATCTTTCTTATGCTTGTCATATATATTCTGAGCACTTGCTATCAGTCAGTTACAGAATTTGTTACTAATCTGTTGGATTGGTGGATCCACGGACCAAGATCCAATCTAGCCTCCAAATATCCAAGGATTAGACTTTAAGCAGAGGAGTTACTGACATATGCAGTGTACGCCAATTCAGATGAGCCTTATTAAACTACATTTTATTGCCCAAACCCCATCAATTATTAGATTGTTTTCCAAACAAGAGCATTTGTGTTGAAAGGTCAATTTTACAGGTAAAGAAATGGGGAGGGGCCATAATAAGAATCTTCAGATACCACATATAGCATATCCGAGTTAAAGGTGGGCATCTTCTTAAAAAATAAGCACGTCATAACAAGTTGGCACAGATGGAAGGTATAACATGACTTACAGACAGTGTATAAAAATGTACAGGGCTAATGGGGGTATGCAGAGATAAGTTTTTTTGTGCTGGATATAGGTTTGAAGCCACCGGGAGACTACAGAGTGTATGGCATTATTGAAGAGAATTACAGAAATATTGTGGAATATTTGTTTATTCTTTGGTGACCAGGTTAGTCCTGTTAGGCTAGTGGCCTATTTTCAGGTGAGACCCTAAGGTGGTACTTATACTACTAGGGGAAATTTGGCTAGTGCATCGGGGAACTTCATGTACTCTTTTTGGCAGGGATTTTTTATGCTGACCTATATTACAACCAGCCCAAGCAGATGGAACCTCAGTTTAATGTGCCATCTGAAGGACAATGCCCTCAAGAGTGCTGCACTACAGTGTCAGCAATCCAGTCACCTAGAGTGGCACTAGAACTCACAACCTTTTGGGCTTTTAGCATCAAAGACAAGAGTGCTACATGGTGCACCACTGACCCTATGTATTGTCCACCTAATATAAAACAGGACAGTAAGTAATTCTTTGTTATGCTGCTTCCATCATCCCAGGTTTGAGTCCTTCAGTCTGCATTTGCAAACACTGTGACATCAACCTTGCCATGCCATTTAACAAGACTGTGTCCAAGGATCATCCCTGAAAAGATGCACTTGTGCCTAGTGGGCTTACCTAATTAACAGATGAATAATTAAAAAAAACTTTCTTCCTTTGATTAACATGACTGAATATATTGCCTTCAGTTCTTTCAGAAATATCCTTGTTTATGAATATATTAGTAGAGAATATTAAGATGTGGGCATTTACTATTATTTTTCTTCCTAGGTGACTCTCTAGCAACAGAGAGCACACAGCTAAATGACGTTTACAGAATATTTTGTTTCACTGCTTGTGGGCTGCAGTCATGCAGAGCTGGCCTCCTTGATCATGACATGTTAGTGACACACAATATATTTATGAAAATGGTAGTAACCAAACCCAATTAAAATAAATAAAACTTCACTTCCTATTCACTAGCTCATTTAAACCACAAATATTGCCCCTGTATTTTTACCACCTCGATACTTTTATTGGAGCAAAGCTATACTACTTTGCTAATTTATCCACCATCTAAACAACTGTGCCTCTTTCTCTCTCCCTCTTCCCTATGGCCATACTAAGCACTATTATCTAAACAACTTTTCCTCTCTCTCTCTCTCTCTCTTTTAGCTGTCATCCGCCTATCTGTCATTTGAATTACATGTCCACGTCTATCTCTCTACCTGCACTTTTCTTCTCATTCCTGATATTTTATATTTATAACTACGATTGATCAATACTTCATCTGGAATGCTATTCTTTTTTTTTTTTAATTTTAGTTGTATATTGTAAAATATGGTATCATAGTATATTACTATAAATTTCCTGTACTCGGAGCTTTTCTTCCAGGGCCTCCACTGTAAATGGGTTCTCAGAACTCAGTTGGACTTTCACAGTAAACAAACGTAAATAAAAAGTAAATTATGAAAGGAGAAAATATTGCATACGATATTAAAAAGTCAGTTTCTTTCCCTGTGCTCCCATGTTTTCATATATACTTCCATTGCTACCTTTTTTTACCCATTCCCTTTGAGGCTTGCCACTTGCATGCTTTATTTATGCCTTATGGATAGTTAGCATTACCAGGCAGCCACAGATCTATGCTACTTTTTCATTTTTTCATTTTTTTTAGTGGTGGGGAACAGGACTTTGGTGTGGGTAGATGATTTCTGCTCTGTCACTAAAACAGAAAATATAATTATTACTCTTGAATAAGTTGAGGGCGGCCGCTGTGGTGCAGTGGTTAGCATTGTCACCTCACAGCAAGAGGTTCTCCGGTTCGATCCTCGGCTGGGGTGCCTTCTGTGTGGAGTCTGCATGTCCTCCCTGTGGCCGCGTGGGTTTCCTCCGGGTGCTCCGGTTTCCTCCCACATCCCAAAGACATGCTGTAGGTGGATTGGACACTCTAAATTGGCCCTAGGTGTGAGTGTGTGCATGTGTGTGCCTCCTGTGGAAGGTTGGGCGCCGGGCTGTCAACTCGACACCATAAAACTCCACTGCCAATCATGAGCAGACAGGTGATCTGCTGTGGCAACCCCTAACCGGGAAAAGAAGAAGAAGATTCTTGAATAAGTTGAATGGAGATGTATGGCATAGAGTGAGCAGGCTGGATACATTCTGTTTTCCTTGATGTTTGCAACCCATGTTGACAGCACCTTTGTGCATGTTATTTGTATTAGTTATTTATGTTTAACCTCTGCCACTAGAGGGCAGCACCCATTCTAGTGCCCTTCTACCGTCTCCGTAACCTCTGTTCCTGGCTAAGCAAGTCCTTACAAGTTTCCCCCTCACCATTCCTCCTGCTCTGTAAATTAAGTAATGCTGGACATATTTTTTTTCTCTCTGTAGCTTGTATCAAATAAATTTGTTTGACTAAAGTCATAATTGACAACTGATTCCATGGAGAATATAGAAAAATCCAGAATCAGTTTTACAGTCTGCTCTGAGACTACAGTGAAAAGCAAGGCTCTATCTTTCTAAAGTGAAAAAAAAAATGCTTTAGGAGAGCTTATTTTAAGAGATCAAAGGTGAGAGGGAGAAACAGAAAGAGTAGAAAGAGTATGTCAAATCCATTTCAAAGAGAATACTTTAAAAGCCATTGTAGAAGTGAGATTTGATACTTCTATAAAAAGACATTTACTTCTCTCTTCTTTTCTTTAATACACTTGACAGGTTAAAAGGCAGCTTTACCTCTCAAGTCTGCTCTTTATCTAGTCATTTAATTACAAGTTCTTTCTTCCTGTGAATCATCCAAATGGCAGGAAGAAACCACAAACATTTAAAGCTTGGCTAAATGTTTCATACATTCTGAATGCCTATTAGAAGAATATTTTTGTTGTAATTTTGTTATACTATGTAGTATTATCTGTACTGCCATGATACAGTTAAAGTGTTTTTTTCTCCTGACATATTTTAACCAACCACTCTAGTGTCTAAAAAATTGCTGCAACACTTGCAGCTTCTAATTACAGAAGACAATACTCAGAAATAAAGTATTTCTTTTCAGTCCAAAGAAGTAACTTTCATATTTTGAATTTGTAGCAAGAATTGTCTCACAATGAACATGTGATGATTATGCATCTCTTGGACTGAGGTTGTTGGAATTTTGCACTATAACTTGCTCAAGGTCACACTGTATGCAAATGAAGGGTGAGGGAGTCAAACCCTGGACCACTGGGGAAGAAGCTCATTAACAGTTCATAGCCCAAATCCTGTGTACTACCTGACAACCACTGACAGCCTTCTGTGTGTGAAGCAGACATGATAACCATTACACTCAAGAACTGACCACACTGTATTATAGCATATACACAAAAGAGCTGAAAGATCTCTAGGTATTTAAAAATATATATAACTCTCCGAAACAATGTGCCACTCAATCAAAGCCCCTAAGGCAGAACAGCATGCCCAACACACTAGTCATAGGTGATTCGATAGTGAGGCACACTGATGTCCCACTCACTAGGCTGAATAAGGAGAAAGTAACAGTCAGCTGCCTGTCAGGTGCCAGGATCCACCACATAACGCATGCACTCAGGTCCCACAACAACAGGTACAAATATGACTCTGTCATTGTACATGTGAGTGTGAATGACCTGAGATGTACCTCCCTGGACTACATGAAAAGAGACATGGAGGAGCTCTCAGATTATGTAGCCCAAGCATTTATGACTCTAGCCCTGAGCAGCATCCTACCATCACCTAGAATGATACCACAGTACAAGCAGAAAATGATCGATTTCAACAATTGGCTAAGTTTTTGGTGTCATTCTAAGGGGATCCAGTATCTGTCTGCCTGGGATGACATGATTAACAGACCCCGATGCTTTGCCAGAGATGGCCTGCATCTGTCACCCTTGGGCTTCTGGATACTGGTCAAGGCTCTTGCCATTCCTATAGTGCCTTTTTTAGGTGGTGTTCCAAATACCAAATTACCACCATAAAAGCTACAAACAAATGCAGTTTGAGGGTCATGCTGCTCAACACTAGAGGTCTAAATCTGAAAATGCACTCGCTCAAAGCACTCCTTAAAATGGAGAACATCGACATTTGTGCTGTAACAGAGACCTGGTTCAAGGCAGCAGAAAGCACCCCTGCACTACCAGGCTATAACTCATTCCACACCTTTTGGCCCCAGAACTTGGACTGAAGCTTCAAAGGCTGTGGTGTTTCCATATTCATAAAGGATGCACACACTTCCAGACTGGTAGCCCAATATAACGCATCAGTGATACTTCAGGTGCAGCTAACATTGGGTAAGACAGCGATTCAGGTCATAGCCTGCTATAGGTCCCCAACAATGTCCCAAGACTCACACTCCACATTCCTAAGCACATTGGAGAATATTAGGGTCCAACCTAACACTATCATACTGGGCGACTTCAACTACCCCTCCATTAACTGGGAAAACTACTCCTGTACCAATACACTTGCCTAACGTTTCCTGGAATTCCTTAATTCAAATGCCCTGAACCAGCTCGTTCTTACCCCCACTAGAGGTAGCAACATCCCTGACCTAGTCATTACTAACATGGGTGACCGTTGCTCTACACCAGTAGTTAACTGCTCCCAGGTTAGATCTGACCGCAAACTAATCACTCTGGAAATCCACATCCCCCCCCGCGCAAAGGTAACCACCATGAAAAACTTCTCCAAAGCTAGCTTTGGGATCATAAACACAGAGGCGGCTAACTTCATGTTACCCATGCAAATGGAGAATAGTTGCATGACTGCTGAATCATACACCAATGCACTGTACAAGCACATACACAAATGCATAGATCTCGCCATACCCAATAGATCCAAGATGCTCTCCTCCAAAAAAAGGAAGCCAATCTGGTGGTCACCTGCCATAAACAAACTCTACAACAGGAGGAAACTGATGCGGAATAAGGTGAAGTCCCAAGACTGGAAAAACTCCCTTATCAGCCTCAACAAAAAGTTGAGATCCCTCAACAAATCCTCTAAATGTAGCTATGAAAACAGAATTGCAGCAGATAGTAAAGACAACTACAAGGCATTCTATAGTTATGTAAAGAATCTCCATGGCAATACCCAGATTTGCTCTGAGCTACTGCACAATGGTACCTCCTATACCAAGCCAACAGATATTGCCAATATACTGGCCAACAGATTCAGTACCAACTTTACCCCTCTTCTCCCCCAAAGGACCAATCACAATACCAGTAGATTGCCAGGCACCCAGTATTACTGCTGCACAGGTTAAAACAGCACTGTCCAAGGCCAAGAATACAGCTTCCATGGGACCCGGCAATATCCCTGGCTGTGTTCTACATGAAGTACAGAGTCAACTGGCACCTCACCTGTGTGCCCTGTTCAATCACAGCCTCACCTCAGGCTTTGTCCGTACTGAATGGCGTACTGCTACAGTCATCCCTCTCCACAAAGGAGGTGGGACTACACACACTGGGAACTATCATCCCATTACCCTGATGAGTCTGATATGCAAAGGTATGGAACGCATCATCATGAACCTAATAAACAATGATATGGGGAATCTCCAAATTCTGGATCCCACACAGTTTGGTTTTCTGAAGTGTAGATCATGCCTGCTCAACTTGGTCGACTTCTTTGAGTCAGTCACCAGAGCTGTGGATGAAGGCAAGGTGGTTCATACAGCCTACCTTGATCTGGCCAAGGCATTTGATACCATTCCCCATTCACGAATCATAGAAAAACTCACTAAGCTAGACTTCACCCCCTATATCACTAGATGGGTTGCAAACTGGCTCACAGATAGAAGCTACAGTGTGAAAGTAGCAGACTCCAAGTCAGACTGCCGACCAGTCACGAGTGGAGTCCCCACAGGGCTCGGTCCTGGGTCCTCTCCTGTTTGGTATCTACTTCTCTGAAGTCCAGACCAACACAAAGGGTTCCAGGCTGACAAAGTTCGCAGATGATTGCAAGTTGAGAGCTATTATTAACTCCCCAAGTGATGTTGACATCCTACAGCAAGGCCTCACTGAGACCAACGACTGGTGTCAGAAGCATGGCCTTAAGCTCAAGGCCAAAAAATGTGTCATCATCCCCTTTGGGAAAAACCTGGTTCCCATGAATTACCACATTGATGGTAGTCCACTGAACACAGAACATGTTATAAGAGATCTGGGAACACAGATTGACAGCAGCCTCTCTTTTGACCACTATATTGCCACTGTGGTCAGAAAATCCTTCTGTGTGGCACATCTCATTACTAAGGGTTTTGCATCCAGGAAGAAAGAGGTCATTGTCTCCCTCTACTCTTCACAACTGGAGAGGCTGCAAAAGTACATCACAAAGAGGATCCTAGGCCTTAAACACTTGTCCTATATGGACAGACTCAAAAAACTCCAACTATTCTCTCTCTCATATCGCCTACTTCGAGGTGATCTCTGCTTGACATACAAAGCCATGTCTGATCCAGCTCTGATAGAAATGCTACATCTAAAAAAATCCCAATCCCTCCGCACCACACACTCCAGTGACCTCAACCTCATTACCACAATTAACGGAACGTGCTGGAGGGACAGGTTCATAACCCAGAGACTGCCCTTGCTATGGAATAGACTTCCCACACATTTCAAACAGAGCAGCTCACTGGCCCTCTTCAAGAGAAACCTTGATGAGTGGATAGGAAATAGAAAATTCACCCCAAGGATCACTCCAGTGGCTCTACTCAACAGAGGCACTGGGAACTAAGGTTGGGTGGCACGATGTCAGGGTAATCCTATGGGCTAGGTTTGTAAAGGCTCCAGGGCCATTAGCCTAGTACACACCTATGAACCTATGAACTATATATATATATATGTATATATATATATATATATATATATATATATATATATATATATATATATATATATATATATATATATAGGTTTTGAAGCCCAGTTATTGGTGAGCTGTAGATTACACTTTTTCTCCATCTTTACATCTATCATAAGAATTCCTTTATGTTTGCTCAAAAATGCTGAATTCGCTTGTTGTTTTGACCATACCAGAAAGCCATTCCTAATCCTTCTGTACCTTGGTCATAAAATAACCACTTCCCTTTATCTCATCCAAGCTGTCCTCTTACATCTTCAGATTGCGGCTTCTTATTTTCATACTAATTTTATTTTTGATTCTATGTATTCCTTTGAGGTATTTAAATGTTTTTTTTTAATCATACTTTGTTCTCTTCTGAATGAACTTTTATTTTGTCCCTGTGTCTATGGTTTATTACCTGCAAGCAGACTACTAAACAGCCTTGCTAAGGTGAAAATATTCCAAAATATCAGATAAGATGTTGTGTTATACTTGCATA
This sequence comes from Protopterus annectens, assembly GCF_019279795.1. Taxonomy (NCBI): domain Eukaryota; kingdom Metazoa; phylum Chordata; order Ceratodontiformes; family Protopteridae; genus Protopterus; species Protopterus annectens. Next base: position 92,538,813 of record NC_056747.1, read on the forward strand.
GTTTCTGGAATAGTTTTGTTATGCATATCAGAAATGCTCAGGAAGAATCCTGTGGTTAAGACTAAACTAGGCTCCGGGGTCAGAGCAGTTCAGATAATTCAATTCCTGTGATGTCTTTAATGCTTTTAGTAATATGAAAAATCTAATTTTAGTTTGTTATTAGCATTCTTTTAATTAATATAATATTGGTCAATTTCTATTTGTTTGTCAGGAAAGATTGCAGAAATGATAATTGGAGTTGTTGTGCAGACTGGAAAGTAAAATTTCAAACCCATTCTGTGACTGTGCAAGCTAGAAAAGTTTGAAGATTCTATCAGTACTTGCCTGCACATGACAAATTTGCACAAACCATGAAGTATTAGGATTATGTCTAAAATGAAGAAGTCAGTGTTGTGTATTTTTTTATTTCCTTGTCCGTTATTATGCTTTTGGAGGTACATATAAATGCTTATTTATTGCACATAATCCATTGAAATTTCTCCAGATACTCAAGACTTAAATATTACCAAATTGTATCTCTTTATGCTGTAATTTGGCACCAATTTATAATCTAGTTATAGCACATGGACCACTTTCATTATGGTTGGAAATTGGAAAAAAAACATGTTATGCACCTCTCTGACATCATAGAAGTATATAATAAGTTTTGTAGGGCATGTTATACCCCCAAATCAGGAAAAAAAAACTTTTTAAGCTCATACCTAGCAAATAAACTAGATCTTACAGGACATAGGGATGTTAAGGGCACTTAAGTGCTGTTAAGATCAGTTCTTGTGCTATGAACTGACAGTGGAGAGTACCAGTTATCAAAGTGGCAGAAAGGAAAACAACTTTTAAAAGCTGTTAGAACTTCATTCTGACACAATTAATACACAAAAAGTGTGGCAGAACAGTGTCCTAACAGCTTTTAAAACCATTAGTTCTATAGAGTACTGCTTCGTGTTTGCCTGGTGTTTGCACTAAAGTATTTTTCTGGCTTTGAAAGCCGGTAAAACATCTTGTGTTCCTACACTTTTTTTCTGTAACTTGTAGTACATGGAGCAACACTACAAAAAATTATGACTGAATCATTGAGCCTAACCCTTTATTATGTGTTATCTCATTTAGGTGAATTTCTTGGCATTCATACCTCAAATACATACTAGCCTGGTTATGACCAGAGACCCATTTATAATCCTTTGTGTTGTACATGGCTTTCAGCTGTTATGCTGTTCTGTTGTTCTCTCATGCTAGGACATGCACAGTGCTCAAAGTAACAGTTGAAAACTAAAACACCTTGAAAACTGTAAAACATTTTTTGCTGCCACAGAAAAAAGCAGATCAAAGTTTAACAGCTTTTAATGCTATATAGTTATACACTTAGCTTTTAATCACTGCATTGCATTGTTAAATATTTCCTGTCTTTTAAAGCATTAAAACATTTCACGCTTCTAGATGTACGCCCCCCCCCCCCAACTAGTAGTGCATGGGAGCATCGGAAGTTGAATGTATTACAAGGAATTATGACTACATTTGTCTTATCATTATAGTGTGGTAGAAAAATTATGTACAGAAAGGATATTTTAATTTTATTGTGATAATGCTATAGCGTGAATCAAGAGCAAGACTATATTTTTGTGACTTTGGATGTTAATTCCCGATTTACATCTATACCAAACTTAGAAGGTGTGCATGATGTTAGGAATTGTTTGACTACATATATAAATATGCATATTGTTTACCTTTCTAAAATTTCCTAAATAATAATAGATTTTGTTTTGGTGACGTATCATTAGGTAACTGTTGCCATGGGGACAGTAGTGGCCAATGCCTGTGTGAAACTTGTGATGTGTGATTGGAAAATGCAGTTTATTCTCAGACTGTCAGTATAGACAGCATCTATTTGTTTATGACCTATTATGGGGACCTGGTAAAGCTGAACTTAATGGTTAATTTAAATTTTAAATATTTAAAGTTATATATTTTTTTAAATAATAGCGCATCATTCTTTAAATTTGGTATGTCTTGCTTGAGTATAGACATTAATTACCTTGATATGAATATATATTTAAATCTGATGAAGGGATGACTCAAACAAAAGTCATTAAAAAGTCAGTTAAAAGATTACTTATTTAAACCAAACACGTGTGCATTCAGAACGTATGTTTAAGATTGTCTTAAATGGACAAATGCATAGAGTATCAAAGGCTAGTTACAAATGATGTTTAAAAAAAAAAGAAAATTTGACCCTATCACAGTTGAATTCAAACAATAGGGCTGTGATAGCCAAGAGATTAATAAAGCCATGTATAATGTATTAAGTCTGAGATTCTAGGATGAGTCCTATTTTCCCAAAACTTCAGTAATACAATTACATGATCAGGAGAATATGAATAGTTTACTGTTTGTTAAGGATTTAAGTGAGATTTTTAAACATAACTGGAGTATTCTACTCACCTCACCAAAGACAGAGAAGAGAGTGTGCTCATGAGATATTATGTTCAGAAGACTTAGGTACATGTTTAAAAACAAACTTAGCTTAAAACAATAATTATGCAGTCCATAGAACATGGTGATAATGCTTCAATATTTGGAAAAAGACAGAAGAGTTAAGTGCTTCAGCGGAGAACCCCCTGCTTAACTTTTTAAGGTTGAGTTCCATGCTGGGTGGTAAAATCTGCCAGTACTGACAAGCCAAAGACAGCGGCAGAGTAAAAGATTTGGTTCTGTCTGCTGTCCATACTGATAACGTGTCCTCTTACAAACTTAGAAAGTAGCTAGAATAACAGGATGTGTGTTCTCCTGCATTTTATCTGATTGATACAAACTCTTGAAACTCAAATGTAAGTCATTAGTGACTTCAATCCTCTTTAATTTGTCTGTAAACAATGGACTTTATGAGGAACAGAAACAATTAATTTGGCAAATATCTGGACATTCTGCGAAAATCTGGACAGTTTATAGGCATGGCAAGGTGAGTGTAAACGTAAGGGGACTGTGTGTTACACACTTCCTTTCTGACAACATTGGCTAAGAGGCTAAGTGTTTTATGGCTTTGAAAGCTTTTAGCATTTTTTTTTTCTTTTTTTACTGTAACTGGAGCAGATAAAGCTTCATGCACTATAAAGAATTATATTTGGGCCTCTGATCATACCTCTAAGTGATGCGTTCTCAACATGGATGCCAAGACATACCTTTTGAGCTTTGCTCCAGAGGTGAATTTCTTCACATCCATGTCTCGAACACATAATAAATAGGTTATGATCGGTGATCTGTTTATAATCCTCTGTGTTATGAATAAAATGGTTTATAACGAGAGAATTGGCACAATCTTACTTTACTAGTAAGACCGAACACCGTCTTACTAAAAGAAGATAACATTTGAGTTTATATGCTGATTGTAATACTATGCATGCGATTTATCTGGCCAGATATAATTTATGCACTGCACTCTACATGAGCAAGACTGATTGAAAGTGTAAAGAGAGTATTATGCAACATATAATATAAAGAAAATGTTATGGATGCCTTGGCCAGACATATGAGTTTGATGGGTGATGAACATGATGTTTTTTTGTTTTACAAGTAATAGAACCAAGCATGATAAGAGGTGATGTAAAGAGTATGATCGGATAACTAGTCTGACTGCAACCTCTCACCATGGTATGAATAACATATATAGCTTCAAACCAGTTTATTTATTAACATTTGTTTCCAGGAAAGTCCAACTGGGCAATGATACCTGGTTTCAGCTGAGGCCCCAGGTGAAAAGCTCCAGTAAAGCAATATATTTGTAACCACATTTCACTTTATTCTATCAGTACAATTAACAAATAAGGCATTCCTCTTTCATGTTGCCAGTTCTTTTCCATTGGTGGCTGGTTCTATCACTCTTTTAATAACTTCTCCCCCCTCCCCTCTTATTTACATTTAAATAAAGGCCGATCCCCAATGGTGAAATTTTTAACTTCTAAGACATTTAGTTCGGATTCTTACTTTCCATTTAGCCAGCAACACCATTCCTACTATCTCAGCTATATCTCTTATTCCCACTATTGATTTATCAACAGTTATTTAACCATTAGGTTTGATATTTTATGTTATATGTTTTATATTTGCTACTTCTTCCATACTCTCTTCCCCTTCACCTCTCTACCATTTTCTCCCCCTATCTGTTGCACTTTCTCTTATATCACCCTAGTGTTACTTATGTTACTGTTCTCTTTTAAGCCCACTTGCATTACTATCAGATCTACTTCTTTTGCTCTTGGCGGTTGTTGCTGTTTCCACTTTCTTATCACCTTTTTTCCTCCCAACATTATTATTCCTACTAATAGCCTCCATTCTTTTTTTTATTTGGTTGGCTGTCCCCAACAAAAACTGCTTTTTTAGTTTTATCTCTTTAGCTCCAACAGTAACCATTTGAAATGTCGGGACACGCTAGAGTGACTCCGTAAAAATAGAGACAGAATGGCTGAAAGAATAGACTTACATACACTAAGTCTGAAATGCCATTTCACAGAATATTCCCTTTTACCTAAGGTATGGTGATCTCAAAGTTGGTATGTATAAGTTTGAGGGTGTTGGGAGCTCTCCTCCACCCGTAAAAAGAAGTTTAAAGGAGAAGAAAGATTTTCAAGATTTGCTCTTCCCCTGTGTATACGGTCTTCTTTTTAAGTTTATCAGCACTCGGGATTTTGAGTGCCATTTCAATAAGGAGCTGCTTCAACGGTCTCATTTGTTGTACCTTAACATATTCAAGCCTATAGCACCTTTTTTATAATCCTTATGACATCCAGACCCTTTTCAGTGTAAAGAATACTTTTTAAAGATAACAATGCTATTTGTACAGTTTTAATAGCTTTTATTGTCCACAAAATATTTGCATTTGTTATGCTTTCTAAGTTGAGTTTTCAGTAAATGCTGTGGAAGACAAGGTTGTGGATAGGCTGCTAGAGGTGTGACATTATACACCACAAAGCTGATAATGAATTAAATTTGACTAGAGCTGTACATTCCCAGGAGGCATGTGACCATGTAACTCTTCCTCCTTCATTACATTTCCAGCACCCTTCCCTTACCTTTGGGAAGATTCTACTCAGCCTGGCAGGTGCATATCAATCTTGATGGAGACATTGTCAGGCAAAGATTATACATTTCCTCAACTTAATTACATATCTTGGCAATCCTATTATTTCTACCCAGACTTTAGCTGACATTTCTTCCTACATCTTCTTTTCCCAAGTTCTTGTCATTTTTTTTTATAATGTTTTCCTCTGATTTCCTCAGTAACTCTTATGGCTTTGATATTAGCCTCTTCATAGTTACACATTCTAGTCACTTTAACATCAGTAAGAATTTCTGGAATTTCACCTCTTTCCTAGCTCTTAAAATGTTTCTCCATTTTGTTTTTAACCTTATCTTCCCACCCCATTTCTTTTAGCTGTGTAAATTCTTCCTATAGCTCATCCCATCTCTTTAGTATGTTCCCATTTCATTCTTGTACTCAATATCTTAATGTTTTCTTTTTCTCTGTGTTCATAACAAAGTGTTCTCCTCCTGTCTGTTTTAGTGTCCCCTACCAGTAGTAGTTTCTCCTGGCATTGTTTTATATTCTCTTCTTGAAGACGTTTCCCACTTAGCTGCATCTTCCTTTGTATGCCTATGTGGTCATCATCACTCAGAAGTTCTATTACGATTTCCCATAGAGCCTCATCTACCCTTAGTTATTCATTTGCCTCCCATATCAATATTTTCCAATCCACCCTGTACTTTGTCATCCATTAATCTCAATTAAATCCCATTTGACATGCTGTTAGGTAGTTACTAATTTATGGTGTCCCTAATTCCCCACCTTCCTTGGATAAGGCGACCAATTCCCATGCCACTTCACTTTTCTCGTGAACACTTTTTTTGGACTGGTACAGAAAACTTGACCAGGGTACAATATTTGTTTAACTGTAGTTGTAGTACTTCCATTTTTTTAGCAATATCTAGTGTTATATAATTCAGTTTTTCTTTATAACCTTTTCACTTTCTCAGGTAACAGTTAGTGATTCCTTTACTGTCTTAACCTAATACCCAAATACTTGAATTCATCTTTCTATATTTCTTGCTGCCCTAGCCTTAATTTTTCTTCTTGAGGCATATTTATTGCTATGGCTTGTGTCTTTTCTTGGTTGATTTTATATCCTGCTACCTTACTAAAACCACCAGTCACATCCCATGATTTCTCAATATACTAGATTGTATTCTCAAGCACTATCAAAACATTGTCCACCTGAAACATGATCTTTCATTACCAATTGCTCCTCTGATATCCTCATATTTTAACCCTCCTAGCTGTTATGATCCATGGTTCCAGATATATAACAAATAACATCCAGAAGAGGGGGCAACCCTGCCTGGTTCGTCTCATCCAGCAGTCTCACCTTAACCTTGATTCTTGCACAGAAACAGTCATTGTTCTCCTCAGTATCACCACCACAGAAACGGTCATTGTTCCCCTCAGTATCACCACCACAGAAATGTTCATTGTTCTCCTCAGTATCGCCACCACAGAAACGTTCATTGTTCTCCTCAGTATCGCCACCAATACATCTGGAAACCTCCATCTACCCATTAAATGAAACAGATATTTCCACCAGACTCTATCAACTGCCTTTTCAGCATCCAGTGAAATGATAGTATGGTTAATATCCTCTTTTACTGTCATCATCGTATTTGTTAAGCTATCTGCTATCCTACACCCACCCCATGAAACTCTTCCGAACCTCACATATTATATCTGACATTAACTTGACTAATTTTAGAGTCAGTGTCATCATAAAACAATTATAATTGTGGTTTAATATAGAATTTAGCATACATGAGGGTAGGAATGGTGGATCTTTCCCTTCCTTATGGATTATCGCTATTTTAGCCTTTTTCCATGTTCTAGGTGCTTCCTCCCCTTCAAATAGTTTATTAAATAGCTTGACCCACACCCCAGTTATTGCCTCTTCCCCTTTTCTCACGCTTCCATTAGTAGTCCATCTGATCCCTACGTTTTCCCCATTTCATCCTGCCTACTGTCATTTTGACTTCTTTACTTACCTTTTTTCATTAATTTCACTTTAGCTTGTTTCATTTGCTCTGGCATTTCTAACTCATCCCATATTTCTTTTCTCACTCCCTTCTATACTCCTTCTTTGTCCTTACTTCTATACAAACCTTCATAATATTGTTTAAATTCCTTAAGTATCTCCTCTAATGTAACTGTCTCCTCCTGCCACACTCTCTGCTTCATCTTAAACACCCCCTTTCCACTTCTAAACAACAAAAAGCAGGCTCTGCTGAGAACCAGAACCACAAGAGTAGTGCAACAATCACTTTTATTTGGCAAAACAATAAAACTTGAGATCATAAAAACATATTAACTTCATCACCACATTTTTTTGTCCGAAAAACAACTTGGACTGCATCAGATGTACCAACAATCATAAACTGACACCTATCAACTTAAATACCCTATTACAGATTGAGCCACCAATCACAATAAAAAAAAAACAATTAAAAAACAAATATGTGCCCTTCCAACCTCCACATTAAAATAAGCAGACATTTAAAAAATACATTTAAGCAATACATTTAAAGAAATCCAATAAGTGCGCATTGTTAAAAGTCATAAAACAACCTCCAGTGTTAAAACTTTAATAATACTATTCATAAATAGTCCCTGAAATATTAATAAATACATAAATAAAATATAGACAATTGCATTCAGTACTTCTATCCACCTAAAAAATGTAATAAAAATCCCATAACAACTACTGTTCTAAAGCTCTTCTGCTGGGTGTTTTTTTTTTTTTTTTTTTTTTTAATTTTTTGCTCTGCTGGCACTCAGCCTGTTGAGTGCTGACAATTCAGTAGGGAGCCGTTCCTCTACTGACGTAGATGCACTTCGAAAAGAGTTAGTCCTTATCCCAATCCTCTGTCTTCAAGCATAGCAGGTGTGACTATAGCATGGGCAGGGGAGTTTGTTCTACCATGTGGGGTTTATACAGTGCACAGTTTTGTCAGGCTGAAACAGCTTATATTGTGGAATACATTTTGACTTCTCAGACAGGGAAAACATCCAGTGACCCATTGTTTAAAATATCAAAATAATCAAGTACCACTACTCTATAAACAGTAAATGCTGCCAGAGATCAACAGCATTCATACAAGGATTTTAAATTCTCCATTTAGTAACAATGCAAACAGCCACTTTCACAGCTTATGAATAAAGCACTGACTTGTTACATAGCTCATTCTGAAAGTGTTTTCATTAGCAGCTCTGTTTTATGTATAATAGCCTGAAACGTTAAAGAACAGCTACCAGAAGAGAGAGTGACTTCCCCACGGTCTGATGCCATTGGAAGTTCTTAGGATAGAGTGCTGAGTGGTTAGGAAATGGGAAGGTATGTTTTCAAAGAGCATGATTATTAATTAATTTGTTTGTTTGATTATTTATGTATTTGCTGACTGGGTTAGAATAGAATGTTTTCTGGCATAGTTCATGGCCTACCATTATTGCCTACCTAAACGCAACTGCGCACCTGAGAACTATCATATTATAAAAACAGAAAGCACAAGTGATGAGGACTCAGCATAAGGAAGAACTCTGACCTTCCCCAGATATCTGTCTGGCTGTGCTCTTTTGCTTGAATGCCATTACTGCAAGTAGTGACTTTTTTTAACATAAAATATCTTTACAGTTATGTGTCACACATACCATGACAATAAAGGTAAGAAGCTGACATTCACTATGACTGGCTGAAAAAAAATCAGAAGAGAGCTGAAGTAGTCAGAAATTTAGTATTCCATTTCAGAAAGCTTACTGTCCGCGATGAAAATGATCTGCATAAAGCTGCATACGTTTCTAGAGCAGCTGAAAAAAATACTGCCCCTGTAACTTTGCCTGAAATGTATAGGCAGTTTTAGTTACCTTTCTACTGTACTGTGCTTCATAATAATAATAATAATAATAATAATAATTCATGTCTCTGGTACACCATTAGTACATATACAAGGTATGAATCATTATATTAAATCATTTGTTACTTCTATAAGAATGTCGGTCCTTTGAGGTTCAGTAAGCTAGTATGGCAAACATAGAAAAGGTAAACATATCTGGCAGGACCTCCCAATAAAATGTGTTTCTTTTCATGGAATTAAGGAAATACTACTTTCATGCTAGAAACTAAAGACTGCAACAGTGGTTAAAGGCATGTACTGTGTGAGTGGTGTTTGTGAATCGGTATTTAACCTTTCAGATAAATGTCATACATTTTTTGGTGGCTGCCACTTTACTGGTTTGTTTACTTTGCAAATTCATGCCTACACAACAAGACCTATGCTGGTAGTGGAAATGGTGTTGAGACATATGCATTGTTGGGTACATTAACAAAATTAACATTTATTTATTAACTGTCAACAGTGCATGGGCAACTTTATTGAAATATTTCACAAGAATAAATGGTTCGTGAATAAGTATACAACACTATTTTTTGTGTGTTTTGTCCCAAACTATGGACTATAGTTATGAATGATGGAATTTATTACTCTAGGAAATGCAATCCTGCTTGGTAGTCTCTGTTCTGTCAGCATTACCTATTTACTGCAGTTCTTTGAGAGGAACAAAACTCAGTGCAGTTTTGTTGAGGTCTGGCATAATTTATACATATTTTATTTGAAAAAAGTCTTAAATTTTTAATTTATTAGTTCTTTTGACATATAGGGATAAAGCCCTGACACATCCCATGTGTTCCAAGTTGGATTAATGGCTTTGGCACCTGCTGTAGCTGATAGGACATGAGAAAGGATAACAAAGTGTGTGCTTTGCTTTCCTAAGGGCGAAGGATAAGGAAGTGTGTAAGTGGGCCTACTACCTGGTCAAGCTTTGGCAGAGTTCAGAACCTGTGAGATCACATGATGCTAAGCTGGGTTTTTGGTGGGTATGAAGGGAGGGGGCATTCCTATCCTTGAACTCAGTGCAGGACCACTCTGTGTAACCACTGTAAACCCAGTTTCCCAGAGGAATGCAAACATGTAGGGGTACAGCATTATACAAGGAATACAAGCTGCTGTCAACACTAACAATTGCACATGAGTTTGCTGTGGTAACACTTACATATCAGTGGCAGGTGGGGTATACAAACACCAAGGAGCAAGGATTCTGTGGAACAAGGACTTGAGGATAAGCTGCACTGCCACAACAGACAGCCTATGCTTTGTAAACCACAAGAAAAAGACTTTGTTAATAAGTGGCCAACTATATTCAAAAAAAGCATCAGTGCTGTGAAGACTGGTAGAGAAGGGTGAAGACTGTCAGCATAGTCAAATAGAATTTGCTACATAATTCTGGCATTTGTAAATATAAATATAAAATACAGGCTTGTTTCTTAAATGAAAGAAAACACTGTAAAATGTGAACTTCAGGATTGTAGCAACATTGCCATCTGCTATAAGGAAAACTAAGACAAGCATTTCAAATGTTCTTTGAAATTAAAATTATGTTTTGTATGTCCTTTGAAGTTAAAATTTGGAGTCAATGAGTCTGGAGTAAGCATACTGCCTATTGTTTTAAGGCTAAAGTTAATGACCAGAATTTACATGTGGAATGTCCTTTATTGCTCTAAGTGTAAAATAATGTAAATGCAGTTTCGGTGTGGCCTCAGAACTCCAGAATAAGTGTCAAAATGATGTAATGTGTATACTGGGAAAACCTAAGTGCCAAAATGATGTAATCTGGGAGGGCCCAGCAGAAATGTGTTAATGATTTTAAAAACCATTGCTTAGAGAGAGACTGTAAGCATTTTTGTCTTGATATCCATCTCATCAGCACTCTGCCTGTGTCTTAAGTAAGTTATTTCAGAAGTATGTTTCTTGTAGTAATAGCTAGGAAATTAGAATAAAGTTAGACTAAGTGTTTTTTTCCGTTATGTCAGAACTATACTGTTGTGTTGTTGTTGTTGTTGTGTCTTTCGGCTTTTCCCTGTTAGGGGTCGCCACAGCAGAACTCCGGTTCGCTAATGATTGGTAGTTGATTTTTACATGTCGCGTTACCAGCCCCGACGCACAACCTTCAACGAACGTACGCCCATTCACGCATGTGACCACGCAGAAGACGCCCTAGCTGAGAATAGAACTGGACAGCGTCTTACTGTGAGGCGACAATGCTACCACAGCACCACCACCGCTATATGTCAGAACTATACTACTGATTTATTTTAAGTTTCTGTGTGATCTCTGAACTCTTGAGTGGCACTGAGGTGTAGTAGCATTGTTTTTGGTATTTATTATTAAATATTTTAAAAACCTTTTACCTGTGGCTGGTTTGTGTAGAGATAAGTAAGCTCTAGAGTACATTGCATACTTATAAGTGATCCTGTAGTAAGCCCTTCCAAAGCCTTACGATTGCTTAAGTTACACTACTATTGGATAATAATATTGCACAGTAATAATTGGACACCCTTTTAAGGGCCTTTTAGTGGCTGATAAATATTAGCTGGGTGGTGGCAGTGATTGCTACCATATAGTCTGGGTAAAGGGGCACAGCTGGAGAATCTGTGTCAGCTTTTCCTAGGAGTGTCTGTGAAGTTGTATGAATACTTATCTCTAAGTGTGTGCGTGTCAGCTACTCAGGCAGGGGCACAAAGCACTGGTTGGACAGAGAGGGTACTGGAGGTTAGCTTGCCAGCTAGGCTGAGATCTGGACTCTATAGCTGTGCCAGTGGGGAGTCTTATTGGGGACCTGGGGAGCAAGGGAGCAACCAGCCCCAGATTGACTGTGATCTCTGTGTGCACTTAAGGGAAATTGTACTTTACTGTGTGTATTTGTTATCCTTTCCTCTCATATGAGATGCCCTCTCTGGTGTTAGTGGTGAGGATTGAGGCTCCTTGAATGATGGGCCAGGGCACAGGCATCACAAGTGCTTGTTTGACTTGCTTGCTGTTCTCTGCCTGACTATTGCTGATCTCTGTCTGTATTTGATTTTGAATTGAAGTTTTTCCTTAAAGGTTTGGTTACTTCCATTTTTTATCTTTTTCTTTATATTGCATTTGTTTTATTTTAAATTTTAAGAGGTCTTGGCTACTGCCAGTTAGTGAATTACATTCAGTTAATTAGTGGGAGGAGCTGAGAAATAGCATCCCTCATTTAACTAACAATATCTTTATTTAGCTGAAGTGCATGTTTGACTTGCTTGCTTACTGCTCTCTGCCTGGTTATTGCTAAACATGGTTCTCTGCCTGATTATTGCTAAACAGACACAGACCATGATGCTTTGCCAGAGATGGCCTACACCTGTCACCCCTGGGATTCCGAATACTGGCTAAGGCTCTTGCCACCCCTATAGTGCCTTTTTTAGGAAAGGTTTAAATGACAAATTCACCACCATAACAGGAACAGGCAAGCAAAAACTGAGGGTAATGCTACTCAGTGCTAGAAGTCTAAATCTCAAAATGTACTCACTCGAGGCACTCCTTAAAATGGAGAACATCGATATCTGTGCAGTGACTGAGACCTGGTTCAAGGCTCTAGACAGCACCCCTGCATTACCAGGCTATAAGCCATACCACACTTTTTGGCCATCTAACCTGGACCAGAACACCAAAGGCAGAGGTGTGTCCATATTCATTAAGGATATCCACACCTCCAGGCTGGTTGTGCAGCATAATGCATCGGAGGTTATCCAAGTGCAACTAACTCTGAGAAAAACTGAAATCCAAATTGTAGCTTGCTACAGATCCTCCACCATGCCCCAGGATTCCCACTCCTCTTTTCTTGATATACTGTAAAATATTAGGGTTCAACCAAACACCCTAATAATGGATGATTTCAAATACCCCACCATTAACTGGAAAAAACTACTCATATACCAACTCCTTCGCTCAACACTTTCTGGAATTCATAAATTCCAATGCCCAGGATCAACTTATCCACACCCCCACCAGGGGTAACAATATCCTAGACATAGCCATTACGAACATGAGTGACCAGTGTTCCACACCTGAAGTCAACTCCTCATTGGTCAGATCCAACCATAAGCTAATCACCCTAGATATCGGCATCTTGCCCCCACCCACCATTAAGGAAACCACTGTAAAAAATTTCTCCAAAGCCAACTTCATGCTTCTTAAGACAGAAGTGGCAAACTTCATGACACCCATGCAGATGGACAATATAGTTACGACTGCTGAATCCTACACAAATGCAGTCTATAAACACTTACACGAGTGCATGGATCATGCTATCCCAAACAGAACCAAGATGCTATCTTCCAAAAAAAGGAAGCTAATCTGGTGGTCCCCTGCCATAAACAAACTCTACAACAGAAGGAAGAAACTGTTGCAAAAGAGAGTACAATTCCATGAGTGGAGGAGCTCCCTGGTCAGCCTCAGTAAGAAGCTGAGATCCCTTATAAGATCCTCCAAAGCTAGCTATGAAAACAAAATTGCCACTGATTCTAAGGGCAGCCACAAAGCATTCTATAGCTATGTCAAGAATCTCAATGGCAACACCCAGATCTTCTCTGTGTTACAGCACAACGGCACGAAAATTGCAGAACCAACTGATATTGCCAACATCCTGACAGATAGGTTCAGTGCTAACTTTACCCCCCTCTCACCCCCTAAAGGGCCCATATCTATACAGGAAGAATGCAGAGTCCCTGTAAGCACATCTATGCAGGTAAAAGCTGCACTCTCTAAAACCAAAAACACAGCATACATGGGACCAGACAACATCCCAGGCTGTGTTTTACATGAACTTCAGAATGAACTGGCTCCCCACCTAAGCACCATGTTCAATCATAGTCTCATGTCAGGCTTTGTGCCCACTGAATGGCACACAGCAACAGTTATCCCTTTCCACAAAGGGGGAGCCACTACTGATCCTGGGAACTATTGCCCCATTAGCCTGACGAGCCTGGTCTGCAAGGCCATGGAATGTATCATCATGGAACTCAAATCGCAGTTTTGTGATAACTCAATGTAATAATTTCACTGCATTTACACTTGTTTTTGTACATTTGGAGTTTTTCTCCCTGGGCCTTTGCTGAAAATGGACCTGTATTCAGTTGGAGTCTCCCGGTTAACAAATGTAAAATAAAATAAATAAAATAAAAAAATAAACAAAGACACTGGTAACCTCCAAACTCTGGACCCCACCCAGTTCGGGTTTGTGAAAGGCAGATCATGCCTTCTAAACCTGATCGACTTCTTTGAGGCAGTCACCAAAGCCATAGACAAGGGTAAGGTGGTTCACATAGCCTATCTTAACCTCGCCAAGGCTTTTGACACCATCCCACATTCTGGAATTATAGCTAAACTCACTAAACTAGGCATAAATCCCTACATCACAAGATGGGTTGCCAACTGGCTCACTGACAGAACCTACACTGCAAAAGTTGCAGACTCCAAATCTGACTTCAAACCAGTGACAAGTGGAGTACCACAGGGTTCAGTCCTAGGATCTCTCCTGTTTGGTATCTACTTCTCTGAACTACAGGCTAACACAGAAGGCCTCTGACTAATGAAGTTCGCAGATGACTGCAAACTAGGAGCCATAGTCGAGTCCCCAAATGAGGTGGACATCCTACAGAAGGGCCTCACTGAGACAGATGCCTGGTGTCAGAGGCATGGCCTCAAGCTCAATGCCAAAAAGTGCATTGTCATCCCCTTTGGTAAAAACTCTGTACCCATGAACTACCACATAAATGGCAGTCTACTTAGTGCCGAATGTGTGATGAGACCTTGGGACCCAGGTGGACAGTAGTCTCTCCTTTGATAATCACATCGCCACAGTGGTCAGGAGATCCTTCTATGTGGCACACCTCATCACAAAAGGGTTCTCATCCAGGAATAAAGAGGTCATTGTTCCCCTCTAGTCAGCACTCATTTGACCCATTATAGAGTACAATGCCCCTTTTGGAATGTACCTCACAAGACATCTGCAGCAGCTAGAAAGGCCACAGAAGTACCTCACAAAGAGGATTACTGATTTCAAACAGATGCCCTACACTGACCATCTCAAAAAATTCCAGCTTTACTCTGTAGCATATTGCCTCCTAGGAGAGCTCTGCCTAACATATAAAGCTATGTTAAACCCAGAGCTGTTGCACATGCTACACCTAAAGAAATCCCAATCCCTCTGAGCTACATGCTCTAGGGACCTAAACCTTGTCACCACAATAAACAGGACATGCTGGAGGGATAGATTCCTGTCCCAGAGACTTCCTATACTCTGGAACAAGCTACCCATCTATGTCAAGCAAAGTTCCTCATTAGCACTCTTCAAGAAAAATCTTGATGAGTGGATGGGAAATGGGAAATACACCCCGGGGATCACTTCTGTGGCTCTGCTCAACAGAGGCACAGGAAATTAACTTTCTTGGGTGGTGTAAGCCGGGGAACCTTGTTGGCTAGGCTTACTTAGGCCCTTGGGCCGATAGCCTAGTACCTACCTATGAACATGGTGGCTTTTGAGTTGCCAGCCCCTACTATAAATCTGATTTTGGACACTCCTGCTAGTCCCATCTCATCAGCTAATTCTACTGAGTACAGAGAGATCAGTTGGAAAGGTCCACCCACTTTGTCACTTAAACTTGAATTATCTTCTGTTTCCTCCCTTCCCAATTACTTATAAACATAAAAAAATAAAAAGTGCACTTTGCTCAGCTGCTTCTACTGTAGCTGTGCTTCAACCTACTTTATTACTTTAGTTTGCTTTTTGCTGTTTGCTCTTTAAAGTGTTCAGTTTCATTATTCTGTTGCATTTATTACTGCTTGTTGTAAGCCTGATTACATTGTAACTGTTATTCTAAGCCTTTTCTTCTTCTTTTGGCTTTTCCTGGTTAGGGGTCGCCACAGCAGAACTCCGGTCCGCTAATGATTGGCAGTAGATTTTTACGGTGCCGAGGTGCCAGCTCGACGCCCAACCTTCAACGAAGGCACGCCCTACCCATGTCTTTCGAATGCCACTCGACCGTGGGGAGGACATGCAGACTCCACACAGAAGGCATTCCAGCCGAGAATCGAACGGGAGAACCTCTTGCTGTGAGATGACAATGCTACCGCTGCACCACCGCTAAGCCTCTTAGTTTTGATTAAAGCACTTGGGCTTCAAACTAACTATCTTACATAAGGAAGGTTTGTGGTCTACATTCTTGTGGCAGGAGAGGTAGCTTACATCCTTCTAAGTTGGGAATTGCTGGTTTAATTGTGTCTGTTATTCTAAAAGTATTGCAGTTCTGTTTTAAGTGCTTGGTCTTCAGGCTAGTTATTTTACATTAGGAAGTTTTGTAGTCTACACTCTTGTGAGAGGAGAGGGTAGCCTTCACCCTTCTGAGCTTGGAATTACTGGTAGAGGCTTATTGTGCCTGTTATTCTAAGTGTCTTTGTTCTGGTCTGTGGTCTGCACTCTTGTGGCATTACTGTCTAGACAGATTTCTTTCACCTATGAGAGCATCTAGTTTGCTCATAACTGAGTGTTTTTCATCAAGTTGCTTGTCTTATTGACTTGTTCAATATTTAGGTTTTCCACACTCCTCCCTAGTAGATCAGTGGCCGTGGATATGCACTTCCGGACTCTCTCTGTGGCCAGTCTGGTTGAGATGGGCATTCTAAGGCATTGTAGCAATTGCCTTATCAGCTCACATATTCTTAATAAAACAGATAGTGTATGAGAGAGGTGTAAATACACTTTAACAATGGAAGCAAAACTCTCTCATACAACCAAAACTAATCCTATAGAGGTTGTCAGTGACACTTATACCATGCCTACTGCACAGGGTAAAGACCCTACACATAAAACTACTAATGCTAAGGCACTTACAGTAATTTTCCTAAAACACTAAGACCTCCTGCACAGTACAAAGTAATGGTCCTCAGCAATCAAATAAGCAGTCCATTAAAACACCACCCACCGCTACAGATTGTAACACTGTATCCAATGCCTCCACTGCTAAGC
The DNA here is from genome assembly GCF_019279795.1 of Protopterus annectens. Taxonomy (NCBI): domain Eukaryota; kingdom Metazoa; phylum Chordata; order Ceratodontiformes; family Protopteridae; genus Protopterus; species Protopterus annectens. The sequence goes on from NC_056747.1 coordinate 92,555,785, forward strand.
CATTAAGGAAAGCAGACACACTGTCAAATTTCCTGGTCGTTGGTGATTCTATAGTATATAGATAGTATATAGGCACACTGATGTTCCCCCTCGCCAGACTGAGTAAGGGCGGAGAGTCATGGTTACCTGCTTTCTGGGACTGGGATATGTCAAATCACACAGGCATTCAAGTCATTGAACCACAGGTATCAGTATGACTGTCATAACTGATGTGGGTGTTAATGACCTGAGACATATCTCCCTTGACTATATGAAGTGAGACATGATCAAGCTCATTGATTATGTGTCTCAGGCAGGTATGAGTCTAGCACTGAGCAGCGTACTACTTTCTCTAAGGATGATGCCACATTACCAACAGAAAATGATTGATTTTAACAATTGGCTTAGGTTCTGGTGTCAGTCCAGGTAGGTACAATATTTGACAACCTGGGAGGACATGGTTGGCAGACCACCCTGCTTTGCAAGGGATGGTCTGCACTTGTCCCTCCAAGGCTTTTGGATATTGGTAAAGACCTTTACAACCCCCATAGTGCCTTTTTTAGGCAATGCCAACATGATAAACCTACTGACTGAACTGAACCTATGAAGGAATATCTGAAGGTGGTACTGCACAATGCTAAAAGTCTTAACAAGAAACTCCACTCGCTGCAAGCCTTCCTCTCCTTGGAGAGTGTGGACATCTGTGAAGCAATGGAGACATGGTTAAAAGCCATTCAGAGTACCCCAGCAAAGCAAGATTATAATGTCTTTCACTCCTTTAGACCAGCTACTGCACAGGACAAACTTAAGGTGGAGGAGTGTCTGTCTTTATAAAGACTAATCTCACATCCAGACTAGTTAAAGCGTATGATCCACTGGAACTCATACATGTGCAACTCACCATAAACAGGGTGCTGTACCATATCCTTGCAACATATAGGTCCCCCACCATGTCATAGGAACCCATACTACCTATCTCAATGTACTAGTCTCTCACCATTCAACCCAGTATGTTATTCATGGGGGATCTCAACTACCCCTGTATAGATTGGGAATCCTACACCACTTCTAATGCACAAGGCCAGCGATTCCTAAACTTTGTTAATACCAGCAGCCTGGAACAGTAAGTCCATTCTCCTACCAGGGGTACAAACATCCTTGACCTTGTACTCATGAACATGGGGGGGGGGGGGAAGTGTGCCTCACCTAATGTAGTATTTTCACTCATCAGATCTGACCATAAGGCAGTATTATTTGAAATAAAAATTAAATCCAGGATCAAGCAAAACCAAAAATCTTTAGGAACTACTCCAAGGCTAACTTCTCTCTACTAAACAACACCTTGGCTAAATTCCAAGCACACCCAAACCTAGTAAACACCACAGAATAAACTGAGATATTTACAAAATCTCTGTACAGCCATATTAATAGCTGTATAGATTGAGGTGTGCCCACTTGTATTAAGAATAAAACAAACTCAAAAGATAAACTACCCTGGTGGAATCACACTATCAGTCGGTTATAGAACAAAAGGAAAAAATCTTTGATAAGTGTAGGAATAACAAAGCCATACATAATACAAGCCCCCTGACCAATCTAAACAGGCAGCTAAGAGGGTTAATTAATACTTCAAAGGCTAAATTTGAAGAAAAAATAGCTTCTCAGGCAATGAACAAACACAAAGCTTTCTACAGATATGTTTGTAACCAAAGAGGAAATACACAACAATGTGCAGAACTTATTGTAGATGGCATCACCCAAACTGAACAGGAGGCCATTGCCAGCCTTTTGGCTGATAGGTCCAGCTCAAATTTTTCTCCCCCCTTCACCCCATTAGTCCAAAGGAAATACCACGTAACACAATCTCCCCAATCATTACTAGGAAACAGGTCATTAATGCACTTTCCAAGGCCAATAACACTGCATCTATAGGCCCTGATAACATCCTGGGGTGTTTAATAAATAGCATGAAACATGACCTCTCTGGTCCACTTGAATCACTTTTCATCTAGAGCCTTCAGTCAGGTTTTGTGCCCAAGGAATGGAAGATGACTACAGTCATTCACTTGCACAAAGGAGGTCAAACCACTGATCTGGGTAACTACAGGCCCATAAGTTTTACCAGCCTCTTATGTAAGGCCATGGAAAGACTCATCATGGACATGATAAATGAGGACAGAGGTAAACCTTCAAACGCTGGACCCATCATAGCCAATGCCATGGTCTTAAACTCAATGTTAAGAAAAGCATAATTGTACCCTTTGAGAAATCAACCATCCTGGCTAATTATCATGTTGATTATACACCCCTATGAGTCAACTCAGTGGTCAGGGATATGGGTACGCACATAGACAGTAGGCTTACCTTTGATCACCATGTGGCCACAGTGGTGAGGAAATCTTTTTATGTTGTATAAGTAAGGGCACAACATCTATGTCCAAAGAGGTCATTATCCCACTGTACTCTGCCTTATCAGACCAATCATAGAGTACAATACTCCCTTTGGTACATACCTGACCAGGCATATGCAGCAACTGGAGCGACCTCAAAAGATTCCTTACAAAAAAAATATAAGGCATAGCAAACCTGCTCTATGCAGAGTGCCTTAAAGCCCTTTTCCTCTACTCAGTCTCCTATAGATTGCTGAGGGGTGATCTATGCCTGGCTTACAAGGCATCCGCAAACCCCACACTTATGAATCTCCTACATATTTGTAAGTCAAAAAGTGCTAGAAATACAAGGTCTAGGGACCTGAATTTTGTCTGTGATTTAGACAAAACATGTTGGAGAGACAGATATGTGTTCCGGAGACTGTCCCTCCTATGGAACAGTCTTCCCATCCATGTGAAGCTGAATTCGTCTATTACCCAGTTTAAGCACAACCTAGACAAGTAGATGGGGAATAGGAAATTTGCACCAGGCCTGGCACCCATGTCCCTTATGGAGAGAGGTAGGTCATAAGTGCCTGTCTCTCAATGTCTAGGATGCAAGGCGTCATTATTCATTTATGAAAACTTGACTTAGAAAGGCCCCCTCGGGTCGTTAGACTAGTAACAAGTTTATGAATCTGAAAGATGTTGATACTGAAGAGACTGCAACATGACATCAAAAATGGACAGCACACAATGCAAGGAAGATGTGGGCAGAATGCATTTTTTTTGTAGGGGGGCAGCATGGTAAGTCTTGCTGGATACTGCCCTGAAGTTCCATTAAAAAGTAAAGGCAACAAGAGGTATGATAATCGATCACTATTACTGTTCACTGCATGATTACGGTTTTAAAGCAAAGAAATACCATTTGTCCCCTCCCCCTGCCCTCCGCTAATATGCTGTGTGGTGGCATCTTAAACTAATGTTGACACATTCTTATCTCTTTAGATTTTTGTCTCTGCCTCTTGACTTTTCATTAAGAATTGCATTCTATGTAACCCACTGCATGCAGTTTATTGACTGTACACTGACATCAGCGGGTAGTCTGAGAGGAAAGCTATATCAAGACTAATTAATAGCTTGATTTACTTTGAGTTAGTTTTCATTAGTAACTAAACTGTTACTTGTTATTAGTAACTAAACTGATTGCACAGGACTCTTTTTTTTTTTTTAACAGTGAGGCCCACAAATATATTATGTCAACTAACATGCAACAATTCTTGTTGACTGGCTTATAGTGTACAGAGGATCTATTGCTAATCAGTAAAAGGTAACATATGAAGAAATAAGGAAATCGAGGATGTGAAGAAAGTTAAGTTTAAGACATTCATAGACTAAAACAGGCATCTCTGGAGTAAAATGCCACAAAACTCCTCCTTCAAGTGTAAATTGCTGTGTTCTGTTTTGTGTAAGTATTCATTATTTTTCCTGTAAATGCATGCTGTTTACATATTATTCAATCAATTAAGGGTTGATTCCACAACAGTATTGATAATATAACTGGAGCTTCTTTACTTTTTTTATAATAAACCTGTTGTTAACATGTATTTAAGTATGTAACAAAATTGCTTACAACTCTCTGCAGAGTTACAGTCATCTACAGTATACAGAATAAGTTTGAAGACCATTTGTGCCTTGACAAAATACTACCCTCAAGATGCCCCCCCCCCTGCTTTCAGGAGGGTAACCAACGAAAGTGAAATACATGCCAAAGTCAAACCATACATCCAAAACCAAAAGCAAGCATAAAACGGAGGTGTGGCAGTAAAACAATTTAATTGAACTGACAAAAATTAAGCACTTTCATTCCCCTCAACAGGGGACTTCATCAGAATAACAAACTAGATCAAATTTACAATTTTAAATAACAAACAAAATTGTTCCAGAGATGGGGCAACCATTGGGTAATTATACCTCCAGCATGTTTTTTTTCATATGTTGTTTAAGGTTTACTTCTTTTGTTTGGGTTTTTTGAAATCATTCATATTGTGAAGGTACAAGATATAGGGTCTTTGATGCCCCAGAATAGCAGGTGTAGAGATCCAAACAGGAGTTTACAAGAGTCAGAGTTTTTGGACACAGCTTCAAGTCTGCCTTGATATCTAATAGCTTTTCGATCAGCAGGCTTTTTCATTAGGAACTGCTGGGGCTGTTCCAGCTTAATAGGTCTGGCTAAGTACATGCCAAAATGGGCATCATACTCCATAATCAGTCTAATAAGAGCAGAGTACCAAGGCGCATGCAGATCTTTTAACCTAGATGAGATAAAGTTCGATATCAGTTGTGCTAGAAAGAAGGATTGCCTTATCACTGTTGCATGGTGATCAAAATTGAAAAAACTCCCTGCAGAGGTGCTGCGGCCATGGCATCCATGTCATTGTGGTGTTGAGTACTGGCTGTGTTTACCATTGTGGATGAGTGCATTGTGGTGTTGAGTGTTGGCTGTGTTACACTGTGGATGAGTGCACTGTGGTGCTGAGTATTGGCTGTGTTTAACACTGTGGATGAGTGCATTGTGGTGTTGAGTATTGGCTGTGTTACACTGTGGATGAGTGCATTGTGGTGTTGAGTATTGGCTGTGTTTACCATTGTGGATGAGTGCATTGTGGTGTTGAGTACTGGCTGTGTTACACTGTGGATGACTGCATTGTGGTGTTGAGTATTGGCTGTGTTACATTGTGGATGAGTGCATTGTGGTGTTGAGTACTGGCTGTGTTACACTGTGGATGAGTGCATTGTGGTGTTGAGTACTGGCTGTGTTTACCATTGTGGATGAGTGCATTGTGGTGTTGAGTACTGGCTGTGTTTACCATTGTAGATGAGTGCATTGTGGTGTTGAGTATTGGCTGTGTTACACTGTGGATGAGTGCATTGTGGTGTTGAGTACTGGCTGTGTTACACTGTGGATGAGTGCATTGTGGTGTTGAGTATTGGCTGTGTTACATTGTGGATGAGTGCATTGTGGTGTTGAGTACTGGCTGTGTTTACCATTGTGGATGAGTGCATTGTGGTGTTGAGTATTGGCTGTGTTACACTGTGGATGAGTGCATTGTGGTGTTGAGTACTGGCTGTGTTACATTGTGGATGAGTGCATTGTGGTGTTGAGTATTGGCTGTGTTACACTGTGGATGAGTGCATTGTGGTGTTGAGTATTGGCTGTGTTTAACACCGTGGATGAGTGCATTGTGGTGTTGAGTATTGGCTGTGTTTACCATTGTGGATGAGTGCATTGTGGTGTTGAGTATTGGCTGTGTTTACCATTGTGGATGAATGCATTGTGGTGTTGAGTATTGGCTGTGTTACACTGTGGATGAGTGCATTGTGGTGTTGAGTACTGGCTGTGTTACACTGTGGATGAGTGCATTGTGGTGTTGAGTACTGGCTGTGTTTACCATTGTGGATGAGTGCATTGTGATGTTGAGTATTGGCTGTATTTAACATTGTGGATGAGTGCATTGTGGTGTTGAGTATTGGCTGTGTTTAACACTGTGGATGAGTGCATTGTGGTGTTGAGTATTGGCTGTGTTTAACATTGTGGATGAGTGCATTGTGGTGTTGAGTATTGGCTGTGTTTAACATTGTGGATGAGTGCATTGTGGTGTTGAGTATTGGCTGTGTTACACTGTGGATGAGTGCATTGTGGTGTTGAGTATTGGCTGTGTTACATTGTGGATGAGCGCATTGTGGTGTTGAGTATTGGCTGTGTTTACCATTGTTGATGAGTGCATTGTGGTGTTGAGTATTGGCTGTGTTTACCATTGTGGATGAGTGCATTGTGGTGTTGAGTACTGGCTGTGTTACATTGTGGATGAGTGCATTGTGGTGTTGAGTACTGGCTGTGTTACATTGTGGTGAGTGCATTGTGGTGTTGAGTACTGGCTGTGTTACACTGTGGATGAGTGCATTGTGGTGTTGAGTACTGGCTGTGTTACATTGTGGATGAGTGCATTGTGGTGTTGAGTACTGGCTATGTTTAACATTGTGGATGACTGGTGCTTTTTAAACATGTTCTACATTTAGTTTGAGTCCTTTCAAAGTAACCTTCTTGATGTGCATCAGTGGAGGAATGGCTCCCTGTTGAAATGTTGGCACTCAAAATGCTGAGTGTCGACATGCTGAAAAAAAGCCTCCAGAAAACCCAGGAGAAGAGGGAATCTCAGACATCACTCTTCTCCTGTGAACTTTGTTTTTGCAGGCACTCAAGCCCCCCTGCACACCCCAAACTTATATATAGCAACTCCAAGATCACCAGACCTTGGAAAAAAGGGAATATTCCAAGAAATGGACATCTGAGACATACAAGCCTGATTTTTTTGTCTATTCAGTCTCCATGTTTCGGGTTTTGCTGTAGCAGGTTCTGACATTTCAATTGGTTATCTTTTAGGAATAGATAATAATACCTATCTTATAGTCATTTGCTAATGTGGCTAGCTATAAGCCAGGGGTTTCAAGGTGTCAGAAATGTGCCCTAAAATGGAGGGGTCTTAGTACTGAGTCCTGAGGTACTCCACTAGTTGATATCTTACTTTCCAAATTGGCACCTGGCACCTTAATTGTACAGGTACAGTCCTTTAGCTAATTTGCAATTCATTTTGTCCATGTAAGTGTCCTTCACTTCTTTTAATGCTTTTACAATGCAAGCATAGAGTACAGTGTTAGCCAGGTCGGGATATGTTGCTTGAACTGAGCAACCATTGTCCACTGGCTCTGCAACTTTCTACTTAAGTTTCCCACATTAAGTACATGTGATCTGCCCTTGACAAAACCAAACTGCTGTGGGCTCAACTGAGATTTTTAATATTGTAGTTTATGAACTCAAGACATGATACATTGCATTAAACAAGTTCAGGGAGATTCAGTGAAGGCATGTTTGGTGCTATTAATTAGGCATCCAGGTTAAATGTATGACCTATGCAAGTGCTGTTTTTAATTTTAGAAAATTACCAAAAAACATGACCTGGGAATTTTGTGGTACAAGTGAAATTCTGGTATTTATGAAATTTCCGTGTCTGTTTCTAGAGTAAAGTTAATAAATCTGTCTGCAAGAATGTTAGGCATGTCATTAGGATCAGAGGGTATAACGCCACTTTGGATTAAGTTCTGCATATTGCAAGGTGTTATTTCTATGTTTTCTAATGTAACTAAAGAAATATTTGCAGTTGTTTTTGCTTTCATATATTGATTTATGATCATGATTACAGCCTACATCAGAAAATGACAATCTTACTTTATATAAAAAGGACACATTATCAGAATTCACTGCCAGCCCCAACCAGTCCTGTCTTTTGCATGCTCCTCAGCCCTAATTACTGAAAGGACAGGATGTCATGACACAGTTTGTCTGACTCAACATTTAAAAAAAACAATGGGCAAACAAGATTTCAGAGTAAGAGCTTTCTAGAAACAAAAGGAAGCAGGGGTGCAAATCTACCATGTGTATAAGTGATACCCACTTCTCTAAGCTGAGTAATTATTCATAATCATTTCAGAAGGTGGATCAGAAGCTTTGACTGACAGCCACCATGACCTCTTATGTTATATGTAATCATTTCAGAAGGCGGGTGAGCAGCTTTGACTGACAGGCACCATAACCTCTTATGTTATACATAATCATTTCACAAGGAAGAGGATAAGCTTCGACTGCAGGCACCATAGCCAGTTATGTAGTGCATGCAGTGCTGTGATTACACTCTGAAAATGGTTAAATAATATCCTGGTTAAGCACTACTATAGCACGAGTCCCAACATTAACAACAGCTGGAGGACTGTTAAGCTCTCCTTAGGTGCTGTTAACATCATGTTAGCACTAAAAGCAGACAGCGCCAACCAAAAAACAGCAGCAGCAGCAGCACGGCCAGAAATGGCTTCATTTCAGGAATATGTAAGATGTCAACCACTTCCCCACTGCTTTACATTTTTTAAAGCTGCTGCAACACATCAATTTTTTAAATCTAATTTTCACTAACTAGTAGTACATTGATAAAATAAATGTCCGTGCACTACAAAGAATTATGATCATATCTTCAATCATAATGAAAAATTGTGTGTTCTCACCAGTGGATGCCAAGACTCACCATTTGAACTTCACACTTGAGGTGAATTTCTTGGCATCCATGTGTCAGATGCATAATATGCTTGTTATGACTGGAAATCCAGTCATAATCATCTATGTTATACATAATCAGCTCAGCAGGAGGGAAGCAGCTTTGACTGACAGGCAATGCAGCACCTTACATTAATTGTGTCTCTGATTATTATCAGCCCAAATCCCTTTTAATGTTCATCACTGGAAAAAACAGTGTGGAGAGAGATGAACAAAGTAATGGATGCAACAAACGGCCTGCCTACCTATAGCAAATCTGTTACAATTGCTGTGCTGCTTGAAAGCAACCTATTATTTATTATTTTATTTTATTTATTTTATTTTACATTTGTTAACCGGGCTAGTCTGGCTGGATACATGTCCATTTTCATTCAGCAGAGGAGGAGGGAGAAAAATCCACTATAATACACTATAATATATATATATAGTCAATAATAATATAATCTATAATAAAAAAAAAACTAAAAAAATATATATATAATAATAAAAAATAAAAATACATTTTCATGTTTAAATCTGACTCTGACTAGATGAAAAAAAATCAATTCAGGCAGAAAGGGAAAAGAAAAGCTTCAAAAACAACAAAAAACAAAATAAAGTCCATAGTAGCTAGTCATAGTACAAAAAAGGTCTTGGCTAAAAGCATAAAGATTTAAATATATAGTGTATATAGGGTTAAAACAGGTTGTAAAAATAAGGTTAAGGTTAGAGATAGATAAAAATAGGTAAAAGAAAGAAGAAAAAGGAAAAAATAAATAAAGTAAGTCAGGAAAAGGTATAGTACTTCTGGACTTAGGAAGGGAACAGAACAGGCAGTAGGAAAGGAGAAAACAGGGGAAAAGAAAGATAGGTGAGAAATATAAAGGTAGCAGGGTTATAAGAGGTCAGCTAAAGAAAGAGAGAACAGAAAGAAAAGAAGAGACAGAAGAGAGAGAGGGAGAGAGAAAGAAGAAGGTACAAAAAAAGGAAGTGGAAGGTGAAGGTATAAAAAAGGAGGAACAGTTGAGCAGAGCAAGAACAGGAGAGCAAAATGGATCAGGAGGAGAGTGGACAGGAGTCAGGATTAGAGCAGGGGCATAGCCAGTGAGTTATTTTATGAGTTTTTGTTATGATTTTTGAGTTTCATCTGGAGTGGGAGGATATTTAGAACCCTAGGGGAGTTTTTTCCAGTAAAATACCGTGTCACTTAAGATATTACAGTAGTAATGTGACTTATGTTGGCTGAAGTAAGTTAGTAACTAGTTTTTTGTTGGCTGATCTAGTGTGAGTTTTTATAAGGGTGGATGGAAGTGTAGAATGTGGTTGTGTTGAGGATTAGTTTATTTATTGGTGGTAGGTTGTTGGTGTAGGTGTGTTCCTAAGGCTGGATAGAAGTGAATCATTTTAGAATTACTTTGTAGAGATTTTTACAGTTTGTATGTGAATATGTAGTTGATTTTCACCATGGAATCATTCCAGTACAATGAGTTAAGAAGTTGTGTCCCTTAGATGGCTTGTTGAAAATGTTCTCCCTAAACATATATAAACATATTCAAAGTTACAAAGCAGTGTATGACAACTTTTCAGGAAGTCTGAAAGTTTAGGTGATGACCAGCTAACGGGCTTTATTATATAGCCCTGGTTTGATTCTTGCTTTATCCACTTGTGTACTACATGACTGAGGAAGTCACCTAAACAGGCACTGCGATCATGTTACCCCAGAAAAGGACACTTGTCTCTTTTTTTATCTCACTTTGTTAAAAATAAATTAATAGAAATTAAATATAGGTCCATAGCTTTGACAGTCATCAGTCGTTTTGTACCCAATTTTGAGAAAACTTAGTTCAGGGATGTAGCATCCTTTTGAAAAATGCTTTTAAAGCAAAGTAACAAGACAATGAAATCAGCAATACTTTTGCTAAGCATATTTTGCATTTTCAAATTCTTACATAAATTATTTCCTAATGGAATTCTGTTTAAGACTTTAAACCTTCGGAATATCATTCATTACTGATAACAAACTTCAGCAAACACTCAGACCATATTAAAATATACATGATTTTACAGTTATCTGAAATATATCTAGTGTTTGGTTTATGTCTCACTGAGTAAATGCATTTCCCCACTTTTTTCTAGATAAATTATAAAATAATATTTCAGTTATTGTTTTTGTGTTTTGCCAAGAGTGAAGGCATGGAATGCTGATCCTGGATAAATTTATCATGGAACACAGCTATTAAACTTTATAGACAAGAATGTTACTGTCCAAAATTCTGTACCTGCTGGCTAAGAATGCCTTATAAGGCCGCATGGGACACAGTTATGCTTGCTCATAAAGAAAAGGTAAAGTAGCAGGAATACTTTCTCACTGCTAACAAAGAGACATAATCAGAATGCTCAACACTGTTCAATTTCCCAGAAGTACTTGCATGAATAAGAAGACTGAAATATAAGTGTTTAATAATATTTTATTACTTAGTTTAAATTTAGTTTTAGGGTCTAGTTCAATCTGCTCACTCGGAGTTAAGGCAGAGAACATTTTTCTATGGTCAAGCTGTTTGGAATCTATCCTTTAATTTATTTGTGACATAGTAAGGGGTGGCCATCCCACTCCGTTGCTCAGCTGCATCCCCTCCATTTTATTTTATTTTATAATTATATATATATGTTTTAATTTAATTAAAAATTATGGTTATTTTCCTGCAGTCACCAATGTAAAAGGAATGGAACTCAATCACGCTCAGCTTGTATGTGTGTGCGTGCAGTTCTACAAAGTGGGCTGGTTTTGTTTAAAATACTTAACTTTCCTTGCAACGCCACCTTCAGCCATTATAAAAAAGTTAGAGCAGCTTTTCCTTAGGGGCCAGTGGGCTGCCAGAGGAAGCAATCTTAAAAAACAATGATTGGTGCTCAGCTGTCTTGTGACAATTGCCTGACAATTAACTTACAAAATGACTAGTTATGAGATGTGCTGTTGTGCTGTAACTTTTAGCTACCTTCATTTTATAGTTTAGATTTTGCCACAATATTGCTGCTAAAACTTGAACTTTCTCCTGAGAGACGTCAGTGTAATAGACTTAAGGTAGCACAACTAAAGTAATGCTAGTGGAGACATATTGATGCTTTTGATCATTGGCATGCTTAGTTCAGCTGGATTATGAGCTCCTGCATCTTTTCCCATAAGTGCCCTACAAGAGGGACAAGAGACATTAAGAAAAGACTTGGGGGTGCGCATTTGCAATGCAGATAACGACTTTCCATTGATTTCCTTTTTAGTTTGGCAGCCTCACAATAAGAATATTTAAACTGTGAGAGGGACGCAGAACAGATTTCTGTTAGGTGGTGCGATGTTAAAATGCCACTGGTGGCTGTATTTATTAGGTCATGGTTACTCATCGCCTATACAGTAGTAATTCCAGTCATCAAATAAATCGTTATCACTGCAACGTGATCACATGATCTTCAACCTAGGAGGTGGCAGAGGTACAAAGTGAGGCTGGACTATAGTAAAATATAACACAGTCATTATGTATCAAAATTCAAACTGACATTTTTTCCCTGATATTATCTTTATATGCCACAGCATGCCAAGTATATGCAAACAGTAATGAAAAAATATGATTCAAAACCCACACTGGCTGATTAACACAATATATAGATGGAGAATCCCTGTTGGTATTACACTAACTTAACTAATTTCTCTAGAAACTGGCTACAATTTCTCTAAATATTAAATCATTGCCATATAGCTTGTATCTATTCCTAGGCAATGTTTTCATAGTATGTTGATTTGTTATAAAAATTTAAACTGTATTTTTTTGTATTCTTTTTAAAGACTGTAAAATTATTGTTCTTAAAATGTTTTGTAATACTTTGGAGCTTTTTTTCCTTAAGCTTCCACTGAAAATGGGCTCCTATCCAGTCGGACTTTTCTAGTAATCAAATATATATATATATATATATATATATATATATATATATATATATATATATATATATATATATATATATAATAAACAAACAGTGTGCCTGTGATGTGGACATTAGTGTTATTTTATGGATCCAGTATGGAGCTGGGTAACTTGCAGCATGTAGGTGCCAATAAATGTTGGCAGTGGAAAAGATATAAAAGAAAAAACACTTTTTTCCATAATTTTAGGGAGTTTAACTTATGAGTCATAATTTAAAACAATTTGAGAAAGCATATTTTATTACAGGGTGCTTTGACTGAACAGAGGTAAACCACCTTAGCATTTCCACTACATGCTGGATATATCATCTGATCAGTCACACTGCAGTCAGTGTAACAAGGGAACATGCTACCTCTGCAGAGATGTTCCTTGTTTTTCCTGCCCACCTCACAATCCAAAGACAGCTTTCTTGTAATTAGCCCAGTCCACACTGTGACCCATGAAATCAGGCAAGCAGCCAGCATCCATCAGACCCTCTCTCCTGAGAGTGGTGAGCAGTCAGCTACTCTTCATCCCCCCCCCCCAACTGACTCTTCCAGAGGATGAGCTCATGCTGACCAGCTTGGATTTTGGCCCTTATAGCTATATGCTTCAGAGCTGATACTGTCGGTGTTTCTACAGATTCCCCGCTATCAGTTTACTGTTTTTTGTGGTCTTGTTTCCCCAGTGCTGTGCTTTTACAGCCACATTTCAAACCATTCCCCCAGTCTTACCAATCCCCATTTCATCATGTGTGCCCTACTTTGTGCATAAAGCCATGGCAAAGATACACTTTGCCTTTGCCTAATTTTTACAGTGACACAAGACAATGTATTACCAGTTTAAGAGAGGAAGGCATCATTTTCTCTAAACAGTGAAGGTGAGATAACATCTGTAGTACTCCATACACTTCTGGAGATCTCATTTTTGCAAGGACATGTACAACACAGCTGCTGTTCGGAAAGGCAACAGAAGAGGTAGATGGACTACATGAGAAGCCTTTTAAAGAGATAAATTCAGAGAAGTGGAATGTTCACTTTGACACACAAAGCAGGCAGATGAAAACAAGAGCGTAAGTAAAATACTGTTTGGGTACCAAAGGGGAGTCAGCTGAGCCCAGAGGTGTAGGTAGAATGTTCGATTTTGGATTCACATTAATGGCCTTTCCTAACAAACATATATCTCATAAATGTTGTCCCCTACATATAATGTTCACCTTTATCCACTTAACACCTATTAAACATGTAGGAGAATGTCTTTAAGCAAATCTACAGTGCTAATTGCCAACTTAGAGAGTTGTAAACATATTCTGACCTCTGTAAAACATCATGTTTCTTAGAGATGCTTAGAAAAAGTCTACTTGGTTGAGGAAAATAGTACATATTTAGCTACACCCTTGCTCCAAAAGGATTCTTTGCTAAAGAAAAGAGAATAAGAGAGTAACAGAGAATATACTCAAAAAAGGGCAGGGGGGAAGACATGTAGGAGAACAAATAGATGTTGTTGAAAGTCTGTGGATGACTGTGCAGAAATATGAGGATGCACTTTTTAGTATAAAGGGTGATGATTCAGTGCAGCTGCATTCCTTGTTGAAGCAGTAAAGTCAAAAATGGTGAGAAAATGTATGAATTCGTTTGACAAACATAAGGTAATTATTTTGAGTGGTGGCAACACACAGGTTGAAGTCTAAATACCATATACAGCTATTTAGCAGGCAAAATGTCAAAATTAGGTGAACCAGGTGCTCTTCATATGTTTCTGCTTGTACTGCACCTGCATGGCCTTAATTTGCAAAGTGCAATGGTGTGTCAGTCATACTATAAAATGCAAGTCGAGCAACATAAGGACAAGACTGGTAGTATGAAATGCCTCCCCCAACCTGTTAGCAGCCCAATATATGCAGAATGTTTGGGAATGCTGCTGTAAATGTGCATCAACTTGTAGTCAGCTATTTTAGTTTACTGTTTTTTATTTGTTTTAATAATTCTTACATTTTGACTGAAGTGTCAGTGGTGAACGCTGTAGATGCCAATAAAATGTTTTAGTAGCCTCCTGCATGCTGTAATCAGACAGATTTTTCTACGTTGTTAGTGGTTTGTGTTTTCTTTTTCTTTCATCAAATCATTTCTAGTTCTACATTCTGCTGGTCTTCTTCAAGCTCACAGCTGCAAGTGCTTTGAGACAAAGAAATAGGCTGATAAAAGGAGGTGGTGACTGAGAAATTATTGATTTCTTCTCAATGCTGTACGAGAACAGAAGAAATACGTATACAATTAGCGTTAAACAATTCCCCCTGGAAAATGTCACTGGAGGTCTTACTAATAGTGAATGAGAGAGTCAGAGAGAGAGAGAGAAAGAATGACAGAGAATAGAGGCCTTTCATAGGATAAGAATATCAGACTTCCAATTTCCCTGGTCTGCCTCATGAACAGATCTGTCCATTCTTTCCCAATTAGTAAAGGGTAAGTCTAACGTCAACAGGAGCTCTGCTTAATATAATACCATGGGGAGAGCTATTTTATTCCTTAATAAAGAAAGGGGAAATGTTTTATTTAATAATTGTTTCCCCAAGATGAAAGATTAGCTTTTATAATATTTGCAGCTGCATCCTGGTATGACGTTGGTTAAAACACAAAGTAGTTTTGCATGCCTTACAGATTACGCATTTATGTCACAGTTTCAGCCATTCTGAATTTTATAAGAGAGTTTGTATTTAAAAACAAGAGAAAAAATTTCCAGGTTTGTAGTTTCAGTTCTTACACAATGAATATGCAAAACTACATAACAGCTACTTGGCTGAAATCATGCAGTTTAACTGGCTGGCTGTCATTTCTGCTTGTTACACAATCATAGTTTAGGTGGCATAAACTGTACTTCTTTTACTACAAACTGCTATAAAATAACTCTCTCCAAATGCAACATTTTATTGGTTTGTTTGTTTGTTTATCATTATTTTGGTTTGTGTACTCCTGTTCTCCCCAGCAAGCAGTGAGTCGTCATCCTCATATTGGCTCATTAATTACTCCTGACCCCTGGCATCCCACAGTATCATTGGAGTAAGGCAAGAGCCAGGGATTGAAGCTATCATCCAACAGAGTTAAGAGACTTTTTTATATGCTCCTAAGGCCCATTCCCTATTACTGGCTGAAAAGTGCAATGTGAAGCCCACTGTGCTGGTCCCAGTGCTTCTATGATCTTCATCACACCTGTGATTTCCACCTTCAGCACATATGCCCTCCTTGGCATGCCTGAACTCCTGAAGTTCCATGCTGTAAGAGTGGTTCTATGTGCCTTTTTCTTAAGCTGGTATTCCTGCAGTGGGATTCCAATGGTGTTATCACCTGGTAATGGAAGGTGTAGCCAGATACTGACTCCCATTGATCCGTGACCAGGTTCTGCAGGATCTGGGCTACTATCTGAATGTGTGTCATCATGTGCGCAATTAGGTCTCCATCCCTGTCTGTGATGGAGATAGCCGGTTACTGATTAGATTTGCTTTTCTTGGCATCATTTTGAATAGTTCCAAACATAACAAAGTATTTTAATTTATAATTTAAATGACACATATAAATGTTACAGAATCTACATCTAGAATTTAAACTTGCTTAGCAGTAATAACGCAATACTGGTTTTTGCCAGACTTTTTTTTTGCAAGCAACATGCAGTTTCAGACCATATGTAGCATGGGAGAAATAGTTCAGTACAATGCACCTGTGATCAATGCCTTTGTTTTAACTTAGGCACTTCACCAAACCTCAGATTAATTGGCATTCTATTATAATTGCAACAAAAAAGTGATATGAATGTGTATAAAACAGAATTATCTCTCTCTCTCTCTCACACACACACACACACACACACACACACACACACACACACACACACACACACACACACACACACACACACACACACACACACACACTCACACTCGCTCACACACACACACACACACACACACACACACACACACACACACACACACACACACACACACACACACACACACACACACATCACATACAGCATCCCCTGTGGACCAGACAGGCTAACCTATTAGTTTATGAGTTCAAAAAGGAAGACACACTAACTTGTTGATTTAAACTTACCAACTTTCAACTGGCCAATCAGTGTTTATTACTGGAAAAATCTTTGGTTGTGCAGCTTTAATTAATCTTTAATTAGAACATCAGCAGTGGTTAGATGTGTGTGTGGGATTTTCTCTTTTCCTAGTGACTGTGTGGCCAAAAAAGTTACTATCTTTAAGTAAAGGGATACAGTATTGCACCCAAACATTTTCAGTGGTTGAAGCTTCAAACTTTTTATTATGTATCTAGTTTAAGCTTGAGTTAATTGAGATTCATAAATGTATAATATTTAGTTGATATGCACCTAGCTGTATATTACTACCTGTATATTATAGGTTAATAGGTTCATAGGTAGGTACTAGGCTGTCTGCCCGAAGGCATTTATAAGCCTAGCTGGAATGTGTTGACTTTCGCCGCCCCCTTAGATTAGTTCCCTGTGCCTCTGTCCAGCAGAGCCATTGAAGTGATCCCTGGGGTAAACTTTCTGCTTCCCATCCACTCGTCAAGGTTTCTCTTGAAGAGGGTTAGCGAGGAGCTCTACTTAATGTAGATTAGAATCATGTTCCAGAGCATGGGAAGTCTCTGGGACAGGAATCTATCCCTCCAGCACATCCTATTTATTGTTGTGGTGAGGTTTGGATCCCTGGAGCGTGTAGCTCGAGGGGATATGGT
Source organism: Protopterus annectens (assembly GCF_019279795.1). Lineage (NCBI taxonomy): Eukaryota > Metazoa > Chordata > Ceratodontiformes > Protopteridae > Protopterus > Protopterus annectens. The sequence goes on from NC_056747.1 coordinate 92,572,985, forward strand.
TTTCTTTAGGTGGAGCATGTCCATCAATTCTGGGTTGGACATGGCCTTGTATGTCAGGCAGAGATCACCTCTGAGTAGGCGGTATGCAACTGAGTACAGCTGGAGTTTCTTCAGTCGAGCTACATAGGGCATCTGCTTGAAGTCAGTGATCCTCTTGGTGAGGTACTTCTGTGGTCTTTCCAATTGTTGCAGGTGTCTTGTAAGGTACATCCTAAATGAGGCATTGTACTCTATGATGGCTCTGATGAGTGATGCATAGAGGAGCCCAATGACCTCTTTCGATCTGGATGCAAACCCTTTTGTGATTAGGTGGGCCACATAGAAGGATTTTCTAACCACTTTGGCAATGTGATTATCAAAGGAGAGGTTACTATCTACTTGGGTCCCCAGATCCCTTATTACATCTTCCATATTTAGGGGGCTACCACCTATGTGGTAGTTTGTGGGTACTTTGTTTTTTCCAAAGGGGATGACTATGCACTTTTTGGCATTTAGCTTGAGGCCATGGTTTTGACACCAGGTATCTGTCTCAGTGAGACCCTTTTGGAGGATGTCTGTGTCAACCGGAGAGTCAATTATAGCCCCTAGTTTGCAGTTGTCTGCGAACTTGATCAGCCATAGTCCTCCTGTGCTTACCTGTACCTCTGAGAAGTATATGCCGAACAGGAGGGGTTCTAGGACTGAGCCCGGGGAATGCCACTTGTAACCGGTTTAGAGTCCGACCTAGCTCCCACAACTCTTACCATGTAGGTTCTGTCCATGAGCCAGTTGGCAACCCATCTCATGACGTAGGGGTTTATGGTTCAGACTGGTGAGCTTGTCTGTAATACCTGAGTGGGGAATGGTATCAAAGGCCTTTGCAAGGTCTAGGTAGGCTGTGTTGACCACCATTCCCTCATCTATTGTCTTGGTAACTGTCTCAAAGAAGTCCACCAGGTTTAGGAGGCATGATCTGCCCTTAAAAAAGCCGAACTGGGTAGGGTCCAGTGTTTGTTTCCAGTGTCTCTTTTAATGAGATCCATGATGATGCACTCCATAGGTTTGCAGCCCAAGCTAGTCAGGCTTATAGGGTGATAGTTCCTGGGGTCCGTTGTGGCTCCACCTTTGTGGAGTGGAATAACCATTGCTGTGCACCACTCTGTGGGCACATAACCTGTGGAGAGGCTGAGTTTAAACAATGTGTTTAGGTGAGGGGTTAGTTCATCTTTGAGCTTGTGTAGGACGCAGCCTGGGACACCGTCCAGTCCCATTGATGCTGTGTTTTTGGCTTTGGAGAGGGCTGTTTTAACCTGAGTGTCTGTGATTTCAGGGGCACTACATTCTTCTGGTATAGTTATGGGCCCTTTTGGGGGTGAGAGGGGGTGAAGTCTGCACTGAACCTGTCTGCCAGGATGTTGGCTATATCAGTCAGTTCAGTGTATTTTGTGCCATTCTGCACTAACTCCGAGCAAATCTGAGAATTGCCACTTGGATTCTTGAAATAGCTAAAGAATGCCTTGTGGTTATCTTTGGAGTCTGTGGCAATTTTTCTTTCGAAGCTAGCCTTGGATGATTTTATGAGGGAATGTAGTTTCTTGCTGATACAGATCAGGGATGTCTTCCCTTCTTGGGATTTTACATCTTTTCTGTACTAGTTTCCTCGTTCTATTGTATAGCTTGTTTATGGCAGGGGTCCACCAGACTGGTTTCCTTTTCTTGGAGGAGTGAGTCTTGGTTTTGTTTGGGATAGCACGATCCATGCATTCCTGTAGGTGCCTGTAGAGTACATTAGTAAAGGATTTTGCAGCTTGGACAGCATTATCCTTTAGCATGGGGGCTTTGAAACTTATCACCTCGGTCTTAAGTAACGTGAAGTTTGCATTTGAAATGTTTTTCACGGTGGTGGCGGAATGTGGATATCCAGAGTGATTAGTTTATGGTCAGATCTAACCAGCGAGGGGTTGACCTCTGGTGTGGAACACTGCTCGCCCATGTTGGTGATGACCAGGTCCAATATGTTGTCACCTCTGGTGGGGGTGTTGACCAGTTGATCCAGGGCATTTGAGTTTATAAATTCTAGGAAATGTTGGGCAAGGGAGTTTATACTTGAGTAGTTCTCTCAGTTCATAGGTTCATAGGTTCATAGGTTCATACTAGGCTATCTGCCCTGGGGCAATTATAAGCCTAGCCTGATTCTGTATGGCTTACGCCACCCCTTGATTTGAGTATACTGTGCCCTTTTTAAGGTTTAGTTTACTATGCCTCTGTCTAATAGTGACACGGGAGTAATCCCTGGGACAAACCTACGATCCCCCATCCACCTATCGAGATTCTTCTTGAAGAGATTCGGTGAGGTGCTCTGCCTCACATGAACTGGAATTCTATTCCAGAGTGAAGGGAGCCTTTGTGTTATGAACCTGTCCCTCCAGCAAGTTCTATTTATTTCTGTGCTGAGGTTCAAGTCCCTCGAACATGTGGCTCTACGGGATTTAGATTTACTGAGGTGGAGCATGTCCATTAATTCTGGATTTGACATAGCTTTGTATGTCAGGCATAGATCGCCTCGAAGTAGGTGGTATGCAACTGAGTAGAGCTGGAGTTTTTTTAACCGAGCAGCATATGGCATCTGTTTGAGACCCTTGATCCTCTTAGTGAGATACTTTTTGGGTTTTTCTAATTGCTGCAGGTGTCGGGTAAGGTACATCCCAAAAGGGGCACTGTATTCTATGATGGGCCTGATGAGGGATGAATAAAGGGGCATGATTACCTCTCTTGATCTAGATGTGAAACCCTTCGTGATGAGGTGGGCTATGTAGAAGGTCTTTCTAACCACTTTGGCAATGTGGTTTTCAAAGGAGAGATTGCTATCAACTTGGGTCCCCAGGTCCCTAATAACTTTCTCTGTACTTAATGGGTTTCCGCCTATGTGGTAATTTGTGGGCACATTGCCAAAGGGTATGACTATTCATTTTTGGCATTTAGCTTTAAACCATGGCGCTGGCACCAGTTATCTGTCTCTATGAGACCTTTTGAAGGATGTTTGTGTCAGCTGGAGAGTCGATTATGGTGTGCAGTCGTCTGCGAACTTGGTGAGCCATAGTCCTCCCACGTTTGCCTGTACCTCGGAAAAGTATATACCGAACAAGAGTGGTCCCAGGACAGAACCCTGTGGGACACCACTTGTGACCAGTTTCGAGTCTGACATGGCTCCAGCAACTCTCACTCTGTGGGTTCTGTCTTTGAGCCAGTTTGCGACCCATCTTGTGACATAGGGGTTTATATTTAAGCTGGATAGCTTATCTATGATGCCCGAGTGAGGTATTGTGTCAAATGCCTTTGCAAGGTCCAGATAGGCTGTGTGGACTACCTTCCCTTCATCTATGGCTTTGGTGACTGTTTCAAAGACGTCAACCAGGTTCAAAAGGCAGGATCTGCCCTTGACAAAGCCGAACTGGGTAGGATCTAGTGTCTGTAGGTCCCCAATGTCTTTGTTTATGAGCTCCATGATGATCCTCTCCATAGCCTTGCAGACTAAGCTAGTCAGGCTTATGGGGCGATAGTTTCTAGGGTCCAGAGGCTCCACCTTTGTGGAGTGGGACCACTGTTGCTGTCACGCCATTCTGTGGGCACATATCCTGTAGTGAGGCTGAGATTGTATAGCTGTTTTATTTGAGGGATTAGTTCCTCTTGGAGTTCATGTAGGATGCAACCTGGGACGCCATCTGGTCCCATGGAAGCAGTGTTTTTGCTTTGGAGAGGGCAGCCTCCACCAGAGCATCAGAGATGTTGGGGAGGCAGCCCTCTGCCGGGATAGATACTTGCTCTTTGGGGTGGGAGGAGTTTGCACTGAACCTGTCTGCCAGGATATTGGCGATGTCTGTGGGTTCAGTGTATTTTTTGTCGTTTATAATCAACTCGGAACAAGTCTGGGAGTTGCATCCCAGGTTCCTAACACAACTGAAAAAAGCCTTATGATTGTCTTTGGTGTCCTGTGCAATTTTTCTCTCAAAGCTGGCCTTGGAGGATTTTATGAGGGATCGTAATTTTTTGCTAGTACTGATCAGAGATGCCTTCCCTATTAGGGATTTTTCTCTATCATGTAGTAGCTTCCTCCTTCTGTTGTACAATTTATTTATGGCAGGGGTCCACCAGACTGGACACCTGCCTTTGGATGATTGGATCTTGGTTTTGTTTGGGATAGCATGATCCATGCATTCCTGGAGATGTCCGTAGAATGCATTTATATAGGATTCTGCAGTTTGGGCCGTAGTTTCCACTGGCCCTGGGGCCTTGAAGGATTCCACTTCAGTTTTGAGAAGTGAGAAGTTCGCTTTTGAGAAGTGTTTCACTGTGGTTTTCTGGGCTGGGGGTGGGGTCGGGATGTGGACATCCAGTGAAATTAATTTATGGTCTGATCTTACCGATGAGGGATATACTTTTGGTGTGGAGCATAGAGTCCCCATGTTGGTAATGATCAGGTCTAATATGTTGTCCCCTCTTGTGGGAGTGGTGACTAGTTGTTCCATAGCATTTGAGTTTATAATTTCCAGGAAACTTTGGGATAAGGTGCTGGGGCTTGAGTAGTGCTCCCAGTCAATGTTTGGGTAGTTGAAGTCACCCAATATAATGGTGTTCGGAGAGATCTTCATGTTCTCCAATGTTTTCAGGAAAGCCGAGTAGGATTCCTGACTTTGAGAGGGTGGTCTGTAGGATGCTATAAACTGAAAAGCAGTCTTGCCCACTGTTAGTTGAACATGGATGGTCTCCGATACTTCATGCAATGCCACTAACCTGGAGGTGTGGATATCCTTGATAAATATGGAAACTCCCCCTCCTTTTGTGGTTCGGTCTGGGTTTTGGGGCCGAAAAGCATGATATGAGGTATAGCCTGGTAGTGCTGGGGTGCTCTCTGGAGCCTTGAACCAGGTTTCTGTCACTGCACAGATATCAATGTTCTCCATACTGAGGAGAGCTTCGAGTGCGTGCATCTTGAGGTTAAGACTTCTGGCGTTAAGCAGCATTACCCTTAGTTTCTTGTTCCTTGTGCTGTCTATGGGGGTGGGTTTGACTTTTGAGCCTTGCCTAAAAAAGGCACTATGGGGGTGGCAAGAGCCTTTGCCAATATCCGAAAGCCCAGTGGTGACAGGTGCAAGCCGTCCCTAGCGAAGCAACGTGGCTTGTCGAGCATGTCATCCCAGGCTGACAGACACTGGATCCCCTTTGAATGACACCAAAATTTTAGCCAATTGTTAAAATCGATCATTTTGTCTTTGTACTGTGGCATCATTCTAGGTGAGGGTGAGATGCTGCTCAAGGTCAGGGTCATACCAGCCTGGGCTACATGATCAGAGAGCTCCTCTATGTCTCTTTTCATGTAGTCCAGGGAGGTACGTCTCAGGTCATTCACACCAGCATGTACAATGACTGAGTCATATTTGTATTTGCTTTGGAGTGACCTGAGTGCTTGCATTATGTGGCGGATCCTAGCACCTGACAGGCAGCTCACCGTGACCTTCTCTTTATTCAGCCTGGTGAGCGGGACATCAGTGTGTCTGACAATAGAGTCACCTATTACAAGAGTATCAGGTGTGTTATTCAGCCTTAAGGGCTGTGGCTGCTTTGCACACTGACTTTGTGGGCTATGTGTTGTGCGTGTTTTGTTTTGAGGTAGCATTTGCTTGGATGTCTGCATTGGAGGTCTCTGTTGCTTAGTTTAGAGCCTCCGAGTATGTTTTTGTGTATTTATGTGTTTGGTTTGCTGATGTGGTGGGACTATGTGATACTGGAATTGTGTTGTGTGAGGTTACCTTCTCCTCCTGACTGGTTACACCAGTTTTGAGATGAGAGAGCTCAGCCTCCAGTTTGGCTAAATAGTTGCATCTCTCACATATATTTGAACCTGTTTGGAGGAGGAGAGGGTTGTCCGTGTACATGAGACAGTTGTAACATTGCTTCAAAATTCCCAGATTCGCCAGCTGGACTGGAGAGGAAACCATTGACTGACCTTTGGACATGCTAGAGTAATATAGGGAAACTGAATTTAAGACAGACCAATAGAGGACAGGGTAATCGTAGAGAGTATAAGAGTAAGTAGTGCTTATGGTTTAATAGTGCTAACTTGTAGGATTACTTAATTGGACCAGTGAAGGGCCTTAGAATGAGAATATGGTGTTTAAATTGAGAGATAGAGCAGTTCTAAGGGAAAAAGTGAAGAGCAGACTTTGTGGAGCCAGGAATAGTTTAAACCCAATTAGGCGGCGCTGCCCGCTGTTGCGCTATGCCCATAAATGCGCAAAACCGCGCAAAAGAGGGTTTTAAGAGAAGAAGATGGAATTTGGAATTGACCCAAAATGGCCAGTAAAACTAAAGTTTCAAATCAGTAACCACTCCCACAGGGGCAGGCAGGCTGCTCAATGTTTTTCACTGCCACTGATCAACAGAGAGACTTCCCCTTAGCCCAAGCAAAAAATGGCCTCCAAGAAACTTACAAACAGTTCAAGAACAGCAAGCCTGTAACTGAACTTTTTTAAATCTCAGAAAAGTGGGAAAAAGCAAGATTTTTTTTTTGTTTTTTTTCAGAGATAGCAGAGGTTCACGAGTATCAACAAGTTATAACAGTGCAGTAAATGACCCCACACAAGAGTGCTAGGCCAAAGACAGATAAAATGCAAGTTTTGAGAAAAAAACGATTTTAAAAATAAGTGCAAACAGGAAATTCAGTAAACAGCTCTAGGTTGTGCTCTAAATACAGTTACTAATGCAGAAATCAAGTTTAACAAGCCAGAAAATGCTCAAAATAGGCGGCTATGCAGAAAAACTTAGCAAATAAACAGAGGAAAAATACTTAAAATCTCAAAAGTGGCTCCTTTCTTCTTTCAGCGTTTTCTCCTCTTGGTGGGTGCTTCACCAACAGCCAACAAGCCTGAAAAGATGCCAAAACCATGAGGCAACCAGGTTTTAAGAGAGGAAGATGAAGGAGTTTGGAATTGACCCAAAATGGCCAATAAAACTACAGTTTCAAGTCAGTAACCACTCCCACAGGGGCAGGCAGGCTGCTCAATGTTTTTCACTGCCACTGATCAACAGAGAGACTTCCCTTTAGCCCAAGCAAAAAATGGCCTCCAAGAAACTTACAAACAGTTCAAGAACAGCAAGCCTGTAACTGAACTTTTTTAAATCTCAGAAAAGTGGGAAAAAGCAAGATTTTTTTGTTTTTTTCAGAGATATCAGAGGTTCACAAGTATCAACAAGTTATAACAGTGCAGTAAATGACCCCACACAAGAGTGCTAGGCCAAAGACAGATAAAATGCAAGTTTTGAGAAAAAAAGATTTTAAAAATAAGTGCAAACAGGAAATTCAGTAAACAGCTCTAGGTTGTGCTCTAAATACAGTTACTAATGCAGAAATCAAGTTTAACAAGCCAGAAAATGCTCAAAATAGGCGGCTATGCAGAAAAACTTAGCAAATAAACAGAGGAAAAATACTTAAAATCTCAAAAGTGGCTCCTTTCTTCTCTCAGCGTTTTCTCCTCTTGGTGGGTGTTTCACCAACAGCCAACAAGCCTGAAAAGATGCCAAAACCACGAGGCAACCAGGTTTTAAGAGAGGAAGATGAAGGAGTTTGGAATTGACCCAAAATGGCCAATAAAACTACAGTTTCAAGTCAGTAACCACTCCCACAGGGGCAGGCAGGCTGCTCAATGTTTTTACTGCCACTGATCAACAGAGAGACTTCCCTTTAGCCCAAGCAAAAATGGCCTCCAAGAAACTTACAAACAGTTCAAGAACAGCACGCCTGTAACTGAACTTTTTTAAATCTCAGAAAAGTGGAAAAAAGGAAGATTTGTTTTTGTTTTTTGAGAGATAGCAGAGGTTCACAAGTATCAGCAAGTTATAACAGTGCAGTAAATGACCCCACACAAGAGTGCTAGGCCAAAGACAGATAAAATGCAAGTTTTGAGAAAAAAACGATTTTAAAAATAAGTGCAAACAGGAAATTCAGTAAACAGCTCTAGGTTGTGCTCTAAATACAGTTACTAATGCAGAAATCAAGTTTAACAAGCCAGAAAATGCTCAAAATAGGCAGCTATGCAGAAAAACTTAGCAAATAAACAGAGGAAAAATGCTTAAAATCTCAAAAGTGGCTCCTTTCTTCTCTCAGCGTTTTCTCCACTTGGTGGGTGCTTCACTAACAGCCAAGAAGCCTGAAAAGACACCAAAACCACGAGGCAACCAGGTTTTAAGAGAGGAAGATGAAGGAGTTTGGAATTGACCCAAAATGGCCAATAAAACTACAGTTTCAAGTCAGTAACCACTCCCACAGGGGCAGGCAGGCTGCTCAATGTTTTTCACTGCCATTGATCAACGATTAATGTTTGGTTAATTGAAATCACCCAATATCAGGGTGTTTGGTAGGACCTTTATGTTTCCCAGTGTTTCCAGGAATGCGAAGTGGGGGTCCTGGGACATGGTGGGTGATCTGTAGCAAGCTATAATTTGAATAGCAGTTTTGCCCATTGTTAGTTGCACGTGGATGATTTCTGAAGCATCGTGCTGTGCCCACTAACCTGGAGATGTGGGTATCCTTGATGAATATGGATACGCCCCCACCTTTTGTATTTTGGTCTGGGTTTTGTGGCCGAAATGTATAGTATGAGTTGTAGCCTGGTAGTGCTGGGGTGCTGTCTGGAGCCTTAAACCAGGTTTTTGTTACTGCACATATATCGATTTTATCCATACTGAGGAGTGCCTTGAATGCATGCATTTTGAGTTTTAGACTTCTGGCATTGAGTAGCATTACCCTCAATTTTATGTTACTTGTGCTATTTACTGTGGTGGGTTTGTCTTTTGAGCCTTGCCTAAAAAAGGCACTATGAGGGTGGCAAGAGCCTTGGCCAGTATTCAAAAGCCTAAGGGTGACAGGTGCAAGCCATCTTTAGCGAAGCAGCGTAGCTTGTCGAGCATGTCATCCCAGGCTGACAGACACTGAATCCCCTTTGAATGACACCAGAAGCTTAGCCAATTGTTGAAATTGATAATTTTTTTCTCTATCCCGTGGTATCATTCTTGGTGAGGGCAGGATGCTACTCAGGGTCAGGGTCATACCGGCCTGGGCTACGTGATCAGAAAGCTCCCCCATGTCTCTTTTCATGTAGTCCAGGGAGGTATGACTCAGGTCATTCACATCAACATGGACAATGACAGAGTCATATCTGTACTTGTTCTGGAGTGACCTGAGTGCTTGTGTTATGTGGCAGATCCTGGCACCCGACAGGCAGCTAACAGTAACTTTCTCCTTGTTCAGCCTAGTGAGTGGGACATCAGTGTGCATGACTATAGAGTCACCTATTACTAGTGTGTTGGGTATGTTATTTTGCCTTAAGGGCTGTGATTGTGTGGCACACTGGTTTTGTGAAGTATGTGATGCATGGTTTGTGTTGGGGGGTGGAGGTTGCTTGGATGTCTGCATTGGAGGTCTCTGTTGCTTCTGCAGATGTTTATTTAGAGCCTCTGGGTATGTTTTTGTGTATTGATGTGTGTTTTTTGCCAGTGCTGGTTTCATAGGTCTATGTGAGACTGGTGGTGTGATGCAAGTAATTCCCTTCTCCTCTTGACTGCCTGGTCCAGTCTTGGGTTGAGAGAGCTTAGCCTCCAGTTTGGCTGTATAATTGCATCTCCTGCATGTATTAGTGTTTGGTGGAAGGAGGAGAGGGCTGTCTGTGTACATGAGGCAATTGTAACATTGCCTCAAAATGCCCAGATTCACCAGTTGGACCAGAAAGTACACCTGAAACTGCCCTTTGGACATGCCTGGATAGTTACAGTGAACTGTTTTACTGATTGGCTGGTAAGGTCGAATAGAGAGTCTTGTCCTTCTCTACAGTATGGGGGAGGTCTAGTGCTATGGTTTATTAGTGCTTGCTATGAGTTTTGAGCAAGTGCCGGTATGAGAAGTCAATGGTTTGAGTGCTTAAGTTGAAAGTTTGTCTAGTTCCAAGGGAAAAATTGTAGAGTAGACTTTGTGGAGCCGGGAATAGTTATACCCTAGCTAACCAGCGCTGCCCGGCACGCAAACCGCGCAAATGGATTTTAGGTGGAATTAGCTAAAGCAAGAAAATGCAGAAAAATTATACTTAATCACTCCAAAGTCTCTCTTTTGTCTCTCTGCTGCTGTAGAACTCTGCAGGGCACCAGGCAGGAGCTTGCTGAGCTGTATACTAGCACAAAAACCTTGCAAATGCGGGTTTTATAGCAGGGAAATGAAAGAGATAGAAATTAGCCCAAACATGGCCAATAAACTACTAACTTCTGGGCTGAAACCACTCCTCCAGGGACAGATAGGCTGCTCAAAGCTCCCTCTCTCACAGTGAACAGAGAAACTTCCTTCTATCCAAGTAAGGTATGGGCTAACACGGAAACTTGTAACACAGTCCTGAATTCAGCACTAACCTGAAAACTGGACTATACTGGCTTAGAAAGGTGGGAAAACAAGTATATATATATTTTTTTTTCAGAAAATAAAGCAGATACAATTAAAAAAACACTTTAAATGCACAGAAATGGCTATTGCACTTGAGTGTGTAGCCTACAACAGTTAAACAGGTAATTTAAACACAAAACAACTTTGTTAAAGTGCAAGCAGTAAAATAAGTACAATATGTAGCTGAAACAAGCTTTTTAAATCATGGAAACTCAAGAAAATCTGTGTTTTAGGTGGAATTAGCTAAAGGCAGCAAGAAAATGCAGAAAAATGATACTTAATCACTCCAAAGTCTCTCTTTTGTCTCTCTGCTGCTGTAGAACTCTGCAGGGCACCAGGCAGAAGCTTGCTGAACTGTATACTAGCACAAAAACCTTCCAAATGCAGGTTTTATAGCAGGGAAATGAAAGAGATAGAAATTAGCCCAAAATGGCCAATAAACTACTAATTTCTGGGCTGAAACCACTCCTCCAGGGACAGATAGGCTGCTCAAAGCTCCCTCTCTTACAGTGAACAGAGAAATTTCCTTCTATCCAAGTAAGGTATGGGCTAACACAGAAACTTGTAACACAGCCCTGAATTCAGCACTAACCTGAAAACTGGACTATACTAGCTTAGAAAGGCGGGAAAACAAGTATATTTTTTTGTTTTTTTGTTTTTAATTCAGAAATTAAAGCAGATACAATCAAAAAAATTGTTAAATGCATAGAAATGGCTATCACACTTGAGTGTGTAGCCTACAACAGTTAAACAGGTAATTTAAACACAAATACGACTTTGTTAAAGTGCAGGCAGTAAAATAAGTACAATATGTAGTTGAAACAAGTGTTTTAAATCACAGAAACTCTAGAAAATCGGCGTTTTAAGCGGAATTAGCTAATGGCAGCAAGAAAATGCAGAAAAATTATACTTAATCACTCCAAAGTCTCTCTTTTGTCTCTCTGCTGCTGTAGAACTCTGCAGGGCACCAGGCAGGAGCTTGCTGAGCTGTATACTAGCACAAAAACATTGCAAATCCGGGTTTTATACCAGGGAAATGAAAGAGATAGAAATTATCCAAAAATGGCCAATAAACTACTAATTTCTGGGCTGAAACCACTCCTCCAGGGACAGATAAGCTGCTCAAAGCTCCCTCTTTCACAGTGAACAGAGAAACTTCCTTCTATCCAAGTAAGGTATGGGCAAACACAGAAACTTGTAACACAGCCCTGAATTCAGCACTAACCTGAAAACTGGACTATACTAGCTTAGAAAGGCAGGAAAACAAGTATATACATATTTTTTTTTTTTTTCAGAAAATAAAGCAGATACACTAAAAAAAAACACTTTAAATGCACAGAAATGGCTATCACACTTGAGTGTGTAACCTGCAACAGTTAAACAGGTAATTTAAACACAAAAATGACTTTGTTAAAGTGCAGGCACTAAAATAAGTACAATATGCAGCTGAAACAAGCTTTTTAAATCACAGAAACTCTAGAAAATTGGTGTTTTAGGCGGAATTAGCTAAAGGCAGCAAGAAAATGCAGAACAATGATACTTAATCACTCCAAATTACTGTCACAGTTTCATATGTGAACAGAATACAGAAACATCATACACAGTTATGTATAGGTGGACAGGGCACTGCTTGTTCCTGACCCGGTGACCTGGTGACCTACACTAAGGACTGGAAGATCACTGGTACCTTGTAATGGAAGTTATATGAACAGAATACAGAAACATTATACACAGTTATGTATAGGTGGAGAGGGCACTGCTTGTTCCTGACCCGGTGACCTGGTGACATACACTAAGGGCTGGAAGATCACTGGCACCTTGTAATGGAAGTTAGAGTCTCAGAATATAATCTCTGTAATTAAAAATCAAGACAATAAACCATACTGTGAGCAAAGGTGCAACTTCCCCAAGATTATACCCATAGCATTATATACACCAATGACCTCTAATATTAGATCCAATATCTGAGATGTGGTTATGTGGATTGTTCTTCTGGCTCCTGTTAAATCCTTTCAGACTGCCCATTTCCTACTCCATTCAACACAATGAACCCATCATATTTGTTGGGTGGAAGAGTAGATGGTTCAGAAAGTCCTTACTTAGTCCTTTAGCATCTCTAGGTTACCCCTTTCTTCCCTTTCAAAAACACAAAATCTGTAAAAGCTTCATTTGGATAAGACAAACCACTCAAATCTTCAAACAAAAGAGTTTTTAGCCAGGCAGCAACCCCCCAACCCCCCACATGAGAGCTTTACCCATATGCCCTTTACATTTTCTATGGTTGTGCAACCATAGAGAGAAAAAAAGATGAACAAATCCTTTTAATTACTGCCAGAGCAGAACTAGAGATTGCACAGGCAGTGATCTCCACTGGAGGACATTGAGTAATCACAACATGAATAATCATCCTTTTTACACTCAACCAAAAGGAAGGAAACCTACTCAGGGCTTTAATTTCTTTGCAATATTTTTCTGATAACTTTCTGTGCATGCTCAATGGCCCCTCTTCTTTTGGGCGTCTGAGAAAGCAGAACTTCTGTTGTACGTTGGAGTTAAATTCCTCTCTATTTTTGCCATCTTGCTTTTTTGCACAGCTGAAGTAGACTGGGTCTCTGCCCTTGATGTCTTATTGCATACAGTGTACCCTCACATTATTCCACTTTACTCTATTTTCAGTGTTGTCTAGTTTAACCAAAACATATTCTGTCTAATTATCCATGACTGTCATTTTAAATTCAGCCCTTTCAAGATTCACAGAATTTTTTTCCACTTTACCATGATATATATTTCATTTAACTTTAAACACATTTTCCTGTTTTTCAGGGTTTTCAATGGAACAGCCCCTTGGTGTAATTTTTTGACTGAATGTGGTACAGTATAGTGTTTCCCTGGCTGTATGCAATATATCCCAGAATGTAGCTCCTTCCCAAAAGTATAACTCTCCTAATCCTGTTTAGTGCATGTTTGTGGCCAGTAAAAAACAACTGAAATGATTGGTGTAAGAAAAAAATACATATATTAGCCACCCATTCTGAAAAAAGAAAACAAATTGGAGAGAGGATATAGTTGATAAGTATGGCAGTACTTTTTCTGAAATGTAAATTTTGCACAACTTTACTACACAAAAAAAGTATACACAATGGCATGCATTGTCTGTGCCTGTCTCCACTTTGGTGACTTCAGAAAGAAGGACAAGGTACTTCATCAAGTAGTTTGTAGATTGATAGTGACTGATAAGCGAGGGAGTGAATAACAGGCACAGTGTCTGTCTGAAACAGCAGTACTTTTAAGTTGCCAAGAGTGGATTAACAGGCATAAAATAATAAAGAAGACAGCTGTTACTGAGACATCCTGAGCTAGTGTCATACATCACGCTAGTGGTTTTGGCTATTTTTCCTTGGGGGGAGTGTGGTAAGAATTCATTTTCAGGTGTACAGATCATTGTGATGATTCTAAATCCTCTCACATGGTTCAAGACTAACCCATTCATCAAAAGTCACAGACTAGGATCCCGTCTCTAACCCCCCTATCAGCAGTTACAGACCGGGATCCCCTCTGTAACCCAACCATCAACAGTCACAAAGAAGAGTCCCCACTATAAGCTATTCATCAACAGCCAGACATCATGGCTCCCATCAATAGTCAGAGACCAAGGCCCCCAGTATAACCCATCATCGAGAGTTGCAGATTAGGTTTCTTTCTATAATCCACCCATCAACTTTTGCAGACCAGGTATCCCACTATAACCCAAATATTAAAATTTGCAATCTATGACCCCCACTGCCATAAGAACTGGAGACAGGGTTTGCCACACTGAACACCAGGGTCTAGAAGTAGCCTAGGAAAGGAGGGAGATTCCAGTTTTTTGCTTCCTATGCTACAGAGAGGCATAGTTTCTAAATATACACACGCTCTACCTACCTTTAAAGCTGTCTGACCATACAAGCTCTGCCCACCTTTAAAGTAGCTGACCATTTGTGCACATTGTTGACTCTGGCCTGTACCAGTGGCCTTACTGCAGAAAGCAACATCCTTGTTCTCCCACCCCAGAAAAGAAGGAGAACTCTGATTGGGTATTCTATGTTGGCCATACCCCAGGCAAAATCCAATACCCCAGGCAAATTCCAAGGAGAATAAGTGTTATGACAGTCCACTGACAAAAACAATAGAACACAGAGGAGATATTAATGTCTTTAATTAGACCAACTAAAATAGTCCAGATAGAAGTAACTTATGTTTTTAGAAAACTGGGGTCCTTTCCTACGGGGTGCAATGACCTTCCCCATAGGATGATTAGCTTGTAATTGTTCTCAAACTCAGGTTAAAAGCACCATGAAATCAGACCATTTCACCAACTCAATCTCTTAGCAGTACTAACTTTTGTTTTCCACCATAATCCATGCAGGCCTCCCTTTAGAGCTTGTGGAGACAGAATTTCCAAATTCTGAGGCCACAGGTAGGATTAAAACAGTCAGGGATCCCAGCAGCTGGTAATCTAGTCAGTGGATCTATATCTGTTTCTAAAGGTGTTAGTGTCTGCACTGAATTTGCTGATTTAGGGGTCCTTATCTTAAAATGATTACCTTAACCTGAAAGACTCTAAAAACGGAATAATGACCATAGTTTCTTGCACAGTTAAAAGCAGTAAGTAGGGTTGATGGGATTAATAAAGTCAAGAGCCTGCCAGCTCCAAAGCATAGATGAATGAAGCTTTGATTCTTGCACAGTGATCCGAGTTCATTTAGTGCCCCTGGTGCCTATATGAGCTGGTGGGGGAGGGCAGCGCTGAGCTTCTGTTTCCAGCTCACCCATCCTGAGTGGGGAAGTGATTCTAGCTGACTACATAGCATGGGTAGCACCTAGGAGGAACACTAGCTGTTAAACTCAATGGGGCCTGAGACTACTGATTTCATGCTTCCTGGGTGCATTCACATTCATAATGTGAATACGGAAGCATGCTTCTCCTCAGGAAGTGACAATAACAAAACTCAGAAGAAGTGCCAAGGGAGGTTGGGTGCTCCTGAGGCAAACCATAAGGATGAAAACCGGCTCATTGGCTGGTTGATATATATCAGCTGACTCTCACCAGAGGACGAGTGCTGATGAGGATGCCCAGGCAGGAATGAATGGGTTTTAGAGCTCTCTCTCCCCATGGCAATACTTGGGGTCTTGCCCCTCTGAAATGAATGGGCCAGTTGGGTGCAAGTAGATGTAGTATTGGGGAAGGTCCTGTGTGTGGAGAGTTGGGGAGGAATAAATAAAGAGAAAAAATAAACTCAGGAAGCTCATAACATAGTTAACTTTCAGAAATGAATCCATATTAATATATACAAAGGGTCTTGCTAGACCGATTGCAGTCAGGGAGAACCACAGCTAAACTGAAGAAGTGAAAAATATATCAGTTTAACAGAGCTGGCAAGCTACAGCAAAATTCATGGGGGGTGCCTCCATCATGATTAATGGATTCTGGAAATCACAAGTGGATTAATCAAAAGAATGGCTTTGTAATAGTCTTACCTCATTCCCTCAGGTACAGCTCTTTTAAATGTGTACCTTTAACTCCCAGTGGGTGTGGCTTGAACCTTTGAAAAAATGAAGTTATCACCTTAGTTCTAACAAATAATCATTATATCTATGCAATTGTGTTTGGCATCATGCATGCTTCAAGATAAAATATTCTGATACCTTCTGTGTAGCATGGTTTTGGAATTATTAATGCAAATATGAACAAGCAATATTTGATGCCTGAAGGCACAGTAGGAGGTAACTGCAGAAACGACTGGAGGTGCACTCAGCTCTAAAGAATTCTAAGCCATTCCTCAGATTTAGGGAACTCATGAAGCCCCTGTTCTCACTTATCATTACAGATTGTGATTGAGTGTAGTCTTTATATCCAAAATCTGACTCTTGTTTTTCAGTACATCCAAGATATGTTCCCCTTGTAAGGGAACAGCATCAGGGCTTGTAAATGGGTTTCTTCATTGTAGTTAATTCATGGTTATTCCCGTGACTTACTAAACACAGACAGGTCTGTTTAACCTTTTATTCTCTGGACCGACTTTTTACAGGAAAATCAAATATAATCTGCTTTGGGTGTGGACCACATTTTGTAAAGGTTTACCTGTGATCAAAGCTGAAACCAATTGTGAGTGCAAACACAAATGACTAGAACACTAAGTAGTCAGACTAATGTACTTTTTCATAATTTCAACTCTTGAAAGCAATCTTCTATTTAATCTAGGAAAAAATGTTTAGTTCCTCTAAGTCATTGCTGCTGAAACTATGAGCCAGAAGTAAGTTATTATCTTGAGGCATTTCCAACCAAGCTGTATTTCTTACAATAATTTTCTGTATCTGTGGGTGGATGCTTCACACAGAACAGAGGTTATGCCTGGAGCATTGAAATGTCTCATTGAAAAAAAGAGAAGGGAACAAAATAGTGGAGTGAGAGAGAGAGAAAGCAAGACTGGCTGAACAAATGTAACTGCAGGAAATGGAAAAAAACACTACGCTTTCTCAGTTATTATAGAACCTGTACCCTCCAGCTTTCTAGACTATAGGCACTATTTTAATATGTTGCTAGAGCTGTTGTTCAGGGATGCTGTGGTTGACCTATATCTTATATATCAGAAGGTCAGCCTGCTAATAGTGCAACACTAAGACACAACCACTGAGTTATACTACTGTGCAGCTATATAAACAGCAGAGATGCAAACTGCTTGCACTGATCTCTCAATCCTCTGCCAGGTTACATATTCTACGCAAGCCTCTCCATACTATATATTCTATATATGGTATCATAACAATGGTTGATGTGACCTGATTGAATAAATGCATTATTACTATGTAAATATTGTAATTATATATATTCCACTGCCTTCACATTGTATTCCTTACAAGTTGTAGAGTAAATAATCCTCTTTTGCTGGAAACGTATTATAATCTATGTATTGATATTATGCATAATGACTGATTATGATACTCAATAAGCTTGGATCATCATCCTCAGCCTATGCACAGAGGTTATGGCACAGGATTACCAACCAGTAGATTTTGCTACAGGATTACCAACTGGTAGATTTTGCTTTGAAACCTAGCTAGGATCAAAAACAGTAGCAGAGATAAATCATTTCTTATCTGGGTGGGAAAATGTGTTTGTTAAGAAGTAACTTTAGTTTAAACAATCAGTAGGAAAATGCTTGATCTTTGCCAACCAAACTGCCTTTCTTTGCCATTAAAATCTCTGTTTGTCTGGAACCTAGTAGTACTGATTCAGGCTAACTCTTGCTCTCCATAATGTATCTTAGGTATGCTTAGTATAGATTTGTTTGTTGTTATGTAATGCGGATGTAAGTGTGATTACCTTTTTACATAATGTAGTACTGAACCAGTTTGTATTTTACTCAACTTCTGCATATACAATTAGTGCACCTAGCTATAAATTGCTATATATTATCCTGGGTCATACTTTTATGATAAAAAATGAGCAAAAAATAAATAAGCAATCAGGAAGGTAGCTCCTTCTAATGGTGATGAGAGCTTAATCCTTCTCTTCAAAGGAAAAATAAATAAATCAATAATCAGCGGGCTATTGCATAGTTGCACAGATTACATGTAGGATTTCATTAAACCCATTACAAGGTCAGCTGGGCATCAATCCCTGCTGTTTGTAACAGGAAGAGGGCTGACTTGAGCTGTGATGGTGTCCACACCCAAGGTATAATTCACTCTTGAGATCACAAACAACTATATGGATAGTTTTAGCTCACACTGTGAGACCTCTCAAACACTTGCCTGTAATTATTAAGTAAACCAGTGTAACATGCCAAATTGTTTCAGTGCACATTTCCGGCCTACTTACCATTTTTTGCTGTCTCCCCTGATGCTGCCTTTGCTTCTATCCACTCTGTACGTCAGCTACACCCTTATTAGAATGTAACAGTGCTTGAAAGGTTTCTATTAGCAAGTTCTGTGTACACATTAGATAAGCGGTGCCAAATGAAGTCATTGGAAAAGTGATATGAGCCCGGGGCTGGAGCAATGATGTGCCATAAAATTTGCGCTTCCTATGTGCATGCAATTTATGCAGCTTATGCATAAATTAAAGTATTAATTTTCCATTTGTCTGGGTTCCTTAAGATTTCAGTAGGATTGGAAGCTACCTGCACAAAATATTATACACACACACACACACACACACATATATATATATATATATATATATATATATATATATATATATATTTATACACACACATAAACACACACACACACACACACACATATATATATATATATATATATATATATATATATATATATATAAACATTTGCAACTTTCTTCAAAAATATTTATTTTTAAACATCTTAAAAAAGCCTGGTCCTGCACTCAAGGTTGAGAATTTGTCTTCACCGTATGATACTCAACAAATACTCTCTTTAAACAGAATACACTCAAACTTTCACTGAAATGCCAAAACAATTCTTATATATAACTGCTGCCTGTACAATCCACTAAGTTGCATGTCTCTTTAGTAACTTCCACCTCTGTAAAATCTTAGAATGTATACATATAACTACTGTTTGTGGATACATGTAAACAAAAATGTAACTACTCTGTGTTTAACTGGAACTTAATATAATGCAATGTAAACAAATGGAGCTTTTCTCTCCCCGACTCAGCTGAAAATGGATAGTACCCAGTCTGACTTTCCTGGTAAACAAAGACAAATAAATAATAAATAAATACATTTTTAAGAACACTCCTATGACTTGCGTAGTCATACTGAGTGCGAGTGCACACTGATATAACTATTTGTTGTTATACACTTGTAAGGTCAGCACAGTTCTAGAAAGTAAACTTTAAGATAGAAATTTGTTTTTACTTTGCAGGGCAAGAGCTGTCTTTGTCACCCCCTGTAATTACTGTGATAAATATTAGATTCAACGTGTAAAACTATTGTGAGATGCTATGTAACAAAGCTAGGTAAGTTAGATTTAATGATGCTTTGAATAAACATTAAATTAGAAATGAAAAAAAAAAACAATAAATTACAAATAAATTTCTATAGGTGCACTCATTAGTAATCCAATAAATTAAGTTTATGAAAGAATCCTTTTTTCTCAGTATGTGGTATGTAGTTTTTGTGGACCCTTTTGTGTTGCTTTCATCTGTTTAAGTGTTATGATTTCTAATGTTAGTAGTTTGAGGTGTATGCAGATGTGGCAGAGGATGACTGGTAGCTTTAGTTCTCGTTTTTATCGTATGAACACTAAATAATACTGTGTACTGTGGTACCACTTCCACTGATACAGATGGCTTTGTAATGGTATATGGTCAGAGTGGTACCCAACATGACACCAGCAAAGCTACTAGTATTCATTTTTATGAAGTGGACTATCCTCTGTATCAGTGTTTGTAGTGTTAATGGACCTGGAGTATTCAGAATTCATAACTTTTAAGCTATTCTGCATAATGTACATCATCATCATCATCTTCTTTCGGCTGTTCCCGTTAGGGGTCGCCACAGCGGATCATCTGTTTCCATTTCTTCCTGTCCTCTGCATCTTGCTCTGTCACACCAACCACCTGCATGTCCTCTCTCACCACATTCATAAACCTTATCTTAGGCCTTCCTCTTTTCCTGTTACCTGGTAGCTTCATCCTTAGCATCTTTTTCTAATGTACATGCTTCTTTATTTCTGCCTCAGTTCTTTCATTTTCACTTGAATATACACACTTTCTGGTGAGGTATTGAGTGGGTGAAGATATAGTTATCACTTTCTCACATATAAAAACTTACACATTTGTTACTAAAATGTGAGATATTTTTTTTACGACAGTTCACGTTCTCGGAAAGATGCAAAAGGAATACTTTCATTTTATAACCAAAATAAAAGTGGCACTGGTACCACATTATAGAATTGTAGATACTTCTGTTGCTGTGTGTCATACCAAGACATTTCTGATACAGTAATATTTTTTAAAACATGACTGCCAAAATCAGTGCTGCTCTGTGAAAAGACGAAGAGGTAATAACAACCTGTAATTTGGGTTTCCCAATTCTTTCTGGCACACATTGAACGTGTGTTCCCGGAAACGTACTGGTGCAGGATAAAGATTTATGGGCGGTTGACAATGTTCAGCTTTTCATACTATGTTGCACCTTAAGCTTGTTTCGAGATTTTCATGGCTAGGTTTGCAATTTGGGAAAACGTTATCTTTTCTTCCTGTTTGATAGGCACACCACTGACGTCCAGTGCGCATGTCTTTGAGGCACTGGTCATCCTTCAAACCTTTCCCAATCACCTGGTCTTTTGAGACCTATTTGGATCAGACAAGGAGTGCAGTCAGGTAGTCAGAAATCTCGGATGAGTGTGCACTGACACATCTGGAAAAGGAAGCATTTGGAAAACTACAGTGGCGTTATAGTTCTGTTGGGTTATTTTATTCGTAGTGATGATGATACTCATAATTTATTAGTGAATATATTTTGGACTACTTCTGTACTAAAGACATTGCCGTTAACAGAAAATATGAATGAATAAGGATGACATATCTGTACTGTTAACAAGCCCATTAGCTAGACTGATAATTACTATAGTTCATACGTCTCAACTTTTCAGCGCAAGAAACCTGGATAAAGCCTAAAATAACGGGGAACAAAGGCCCAAAACTAGGGACACATTTTAAACAGCACTCTTACAAACTTTGAAATTTGCTAGAATAGCAGGTTTTGAGTTAGCATGTATTTCTGAAAGGCACAAAGTCAGAAACTCAATATTTGGTAACTTCAATCCTCGGTGTTTTGCCAGCAAACAGCAAATTTTTAGGAGGAACAGTATAAAAATATAATGGAAAAATTTGGATGTTCTGCGAAAATCTGGACATTTGAGAGGTATGCTGTCGTTGTAGACGTGGAATATAAAAAATAAATATGTCCTACTCTTAATGCTACAGTAGGATGTTTTCTGAGAAAATGAAGTCTTGCTAAACAAGGTCTGACTGCTAGGTAGCCCTGCAGTATTTGGGCGCATGAGGAGTGGTCATTCCGACTTTGGTACTAACCTGTATATTTTTTCTTCTCCGTCTCGCGCTCTATTTCTCCTACACACTTTCTCTGACTTATCCACTACAGCCAATCAGAGTGAAGAGTAAACACTCCCCATCCTCAGCATCCTAAGGCAAGTGTGTTACCATGGAAACCAGAAGCAGGATGGTGCACAGAACGCAGAGGAGCTAACGAATCGAAGGGGGAAGTGTTTCAAGATTTGGAATCCCCAGCTCCCGAAGATGCGGTGTTCTTCACAGTAGCTGGACAGCATCTGCAGGAACTTTCTCGAGTATCTCGAGGAGGGGTCGGTCTGGCATTTACATTTTGGACGCCTGATATCTAGTTTACCGAGAGGAAAAGGGAATATTAATGTATTTAACAATTATACTGTAGCTGTTTTCTGGGCTGAAGCAATCGGGAACCAGTTGCATCGTGTCCTAAGTCGACCTCAGAGTCTGAAGATACACTGTGGACTTGCTTTCGCCGTCACTGGGTGCCCAGCAGGCACAGAGCGGGTTGTTGGTACCACTCTATGTAGTCCCTGCAAAGGGCATATTTGACAGGGTTGATTTGTTTTTTCACAATAACCAGCTGCATGCAGCAGGCCGGGTGGCTGGAGAGAAACAAACTCAAAAGGCGGAGCAGTGCGATGAATCAGATCCTTTCTCGGTTTTCCAAACCGACCGAGGATGGACCCGAGAACCAGTGGCGCAGCGTCAGGTAGAGTTATTAGGACAGATGTTTGCATCTTGATAACAGAGGTGTTTTATTTTATTTTTTTTTTTTGGGGGGGGGGGGGGTGTCATACCCTCACCGGAGTCTGGAACCGAAACAACTTTTGCAGGAATGCCCCTGCTGACACCCATTTTTTTGTAGTGGAGCCTGCTTACTTACATTTCCGTGGTGGCTGAGTAAACTTCAATTATATTAACAATTCTTTGTTTTGTATTGGGTTGTCTAAGCTGTAGTGGATGTTAACGCTGGTTGGATTCGAACTTTGACACGCTAATTCTCAAGCTTTCACTTTTAGCATTTAGTTTGCAGTACGCCCCCTTCCCAGATTACTCCTTCTCCTTTCAGGCACATACAGTAAATGAAATCACTTGCTTTTGTTAGCGTCTCAGCTTTTCTTCTGTGATAGACACTGCTGGTTACTGATGTGGAAGTAATAATGTTGCCCATAACAAGCTTGGGTGCCCTTACTTCTGAAGATTTATGAGCAACCATTCCTAAATCTGTAAATGGAAAACCACTATCATTGACCGCAGAGGTGCCTTTTTGTCCCTTTAATCCAAGTTTTTTGGAATAACGTAATGCACACGTTGTTTCACACTCTCAATGTACTGTGCAGAATGCGTGTTTTGAGTTTTAAATCCTGCCTTAATGGACAAATTGCGTTGCATACTCTAACAGAGCTTGTGTTATTATAGCAGCATAGGACACTGGTGCAGCAAGCATGTTTTTAATGTTATGATTAGCTGCATGGGAAAAGCCTCGCGGTTTTGGGGATGCACCTGCAGTGAATGTGTGTGTGTGTGTGTGTGTGTGTGTGTGAGTTTGTTTGTGAGTCCGCGCGTGGACGCGCGCCTACTTGTTTATATGTTTGTTATAAATTAAGTGGCATAACTGGCTTTTTATAGTATTGTTTTTATTTCATAAATTCTGAGTAATAGTAGGGGGTTATAACTGCAGCTTCTCTCTGACTGGTGCCATGCCCCGTTATCCCTGTTGTGAGTCTAAACAGCCTGGGTTCTGTGTACTTTCTGCAGTGTACCTCTTTGCGCACTGTATTTGTCCTTTTGTTACTGACCTGCTACAGCTGCCCTGATAGTTGTTTTTCATTTTAAATACAGAGCAGGGAACTGGCTGAATTTTGGAGGTGCGCAAATCTATTGCTATGTACTGCAACTGAAACAGCCAAAATGAGGCTGTAATTAATGTTGCTTCTTCCACAACATTAATTCTTACCATCATAAAACCATGACCAATTTCTCTTTTTAATGGAAGCAAGTCATCAGAGCTTCCCTTAACCGTTCTGTCACATTGTAATAAATAGTACAACTGCAGACAAATATAGCTTGCTCCACGCAGCCTTTGATCTACAACAGTTTCCTAAAGTAATCCGTTCATTCTTTTAATTAAAGGGGCACTTAAAGCAGCAGTGCATTGTAGTTGCAAAAACGTTGACGTTGAACTATTTTGTATTATTTTGGATATCTCTTTATTTTTTGCCTTACAGTATATTGTTCTTCCTCGGTGAAGGTGTTAAACATTTGCTTTTATGTAATAAGCAGTGCATTCATTTTATTACGATGACCCAGTTTATGATTTTATTCATATTTGTTTTTTCTTGAATGTCTGGGCTGGATTTTTAATGGTGGAGTAGGGTTTGTGGCAAATTTGGCATAGCAGGAGTAAGCTTTGGGAGGTTGCCTCCTTAATCACAGTTGTATTTGTTTTTCCAAGTTGATGTGTAGCTGAGACATTTTCATTACAGTATGACAGTACATGTGCCAAGGCTTGAAGCAAGTACTTGCACGTAAAGGCTTCACAAGTGATGCACGCCAGACTGCAGAAAGTTGCCTTAACTTATGGTACCTTAGTATATGAGACAGACATTCCTGATCCAAGTTAATGGTGCTATAAGACACTTGCAAGAAGAGATTGAAGGCTCAGCTACAGGAAAAAAGAATAGAGTGTCCACGGCATTATTCACCCGGGGGAGTAGTATTCATGTCCTTCACTATAGACCAAAAGTGGTGTCTGTGCCATTCTCACCTTAATATTAAAGAATGCAGAGTTCCAAATTCAGCAGTGCTGCATATGTGCCTTAAAACAAGGCTGCAGCACCACACGGGTGCGATAGGAGCCTGCAGCAGTATGCTTGTCACCTCAGTCTGTACTGAAATTACACACATTGGACAGCAACAGCATTTACTGCATTTAGCCAATGGAAGGACACTTCAGATCTACTGAGTGTGCCAACATTCCAAACTTCCCACCCCTTTCTCCTTTTCAGTGACATTTGTCCCTTGCTTAATTAAACGTGCCAGTGAATTTTACTCCTACTATCCAGCATGGAATTTAATTCCAGTGATCCACTGCTCCTTACATGAAGAGGTTCCTTCTCATGCCCAGCTTGAATTGGAGGACTTTGAGTTGGAGTCCATGCCTTTCCTATCCTTCCTGCTCAACTCTGTCTCCCTTTTTCTCCTTTAAAAATTTATGGGCCCATATCATATCTTTTTTCCCCTTCAGTTTCAACAAAAGTAAAATCCAAAACAAATGAGTCTTTCTTCATATGTTGCTTCCCTGCAGATACTTACCTATGTTTGTAGCCTTTCTTTACACCATCTACTTTAGATACGTGCCTCCCTCCCTGAGGTGCCAACAGAACTAAGGAGAACTAGACAGTAGTGGGAGTGTGATTATCACCGATCTCTGGAGTCAGAGCTTCTCATGATCCTGACTGACATTGCATTGCCTTTTGCTGTTGCAGTTATTGGTTCATAGGTTCTCTTAGCAAGATTATAACCTAATGGCATTTTAGAAACTTGCATGCCATTATAAACATTCAAAGATATTTTAAATAAATATACATAAGTTGCTTTTAAAAATTGTCCTCATGTAGTGCCCTTGTTAGTTTATTTCTGCAGATGCTAGTGTATCCCAACTCCCCCTACCTTTTAACCTGTAGCATCACATTATCTAGCTTGTATACCAGCTCCCATAGTGTATCACCCTGCACTTATCTGAAAGGATCTTGTATCAGCATTTTTTTGTTCATGTAGACAGCATGCCAGATCCTGTATAATATTCTTCCTCAGTCTTTAGCACCCCGCCCATTCTGATATCATCTATTAAGATTGGCATCCTGTTTTCCATTATTACATTTATTTAATTATTTAACATTTGTTAACTGGGAAATTCCAGCTAGGACAGAGCCTATTTTCAGTGGAGGCCCAGGGAGAAACACTCCAGATGCATCTCTTTGGAATGTGGGAGGAAATCGGAGTACCTATAGGAAACCCACATGAATGCAGTGAGGACATGCAGACTCCACACAGAAGGCACCCCAGCTGAGAATCGAACCAAAGAACCTCTTGCTGTGAAGTGACAATGTTAACTGCTGCACCACTGCACCACCTAAAGTTATGGTAGAAGCTTATACATCAAACATTGTGGCTTCAGGATGGTCTCCTGTAGATCACAATCCTCTGATACTTCACCTTTCACCACTACCATCTGTTTCCTATGTTCCAATTACTTCCCCACCAACTTACACCTTCTGGTTCCTGCACTTGTACATTTCAGTTTTCCCATTAACCATCTCCACAGTACAAAGTTAGAAGATTTGTTGTCACTTGGGTAGATCACATATATGGGTTTTTCTCTATTCACCTCTCCTGTTAGCCATGAAAAAGGCTTGCCCTCATAGTCAGCATGATGGACTGTTGAGCTAGCACCATTTTCATAGGTTCATAGGTTGGTACTGGGCTATCAGCCCTAGGGCCTATACAAGCCTAGCCATAACAATTCCCTGGCTACTTCTTCCCACACTATTTACTTCCCTGGACCCCTGTCTAGCAGGGTGACTGACATGATCCCCGGGGTGAATTTCCTTTCTCCCATCCAATCATCAAGATTCCTTTTGAAGAGGGCCAAAGAGCCACTCTGCTTGACATGTATGGGCAATCTATTCCAGAGTCTGGGGAGTCTCTGGGTCAGGAACATATCCCTCCAGCATGTTTTGGTTATTGTGATGACAAGGTTTAGATCCCTGGAGCATGTGGCTCTGAGGGATTGGGATTTCTTCAAGTGTAGCATGTCCAACAGCTCTGGGTTTGACATGGCCTTGTATGTTAAGCAGAGATCGCCTCTGAGTAGACGATATGTGACAGAGTATAGCTGGAGTTTTTTAAGGCAGTCAGTACTGTGAAGTCCACTGCTGGTCTGTACATATCAGACTTCAATAAAACACTTCTCTATGGAGAGAAGGAACTTACCTGTTGATGGGTTACAGCAGTAGAAACCTGGTGTCTCTGTGGAGATGGGAGTGGGGATGGTAGGACAGAGGTGATGGAGAGGAAGGTGATGGATGGAGGAAGAGGCTAGAAATGACGTAATAAGGAATGGAGGAGCCACATAGTTGTCTGTGTGTGTGTGTGCAGCTGTTGGGGAGTGGGGGGTGCAAAACAAATTAGGTAAAAATGATATCTGATGTTATTATAACTACCAAGATCTTTTGTAGTTGACATCTGAAAAGGCTCTATAACTAAGACCATTTATGTCTGACATCTGATTAGTGGAAAAATAAGTTGAGTTTTTAGACTGTGGTACTCATTGTTGAATGTATAATTTCGATTCAGACTTTACTACTGCCATTCATTGTTTATAGGCTTTGTTGCTATTTTCAGTTCAGGAAAGTTAAAATATCAAAAGTTACTGAAATTAGATAACATGATTCTGCTAACATCAGTTCATCTCTTGATGTAGTCCGAGATGCAGTCGGGGTTGTGGCCATATCAGCTTAGAATTGAACAAAGTTAACCAAATACAAGTTAATTTGCCACTTTAAATGGTAATTACAGTAAAATGCTTTTACACATTTTAGCCTTACTTCAGGATATGTACCTGAACACGGGCGTACAGCAACAGTGGTCCCACTCCACAAGGGGGGGTGCCTCTACAGACCCTGGAAACTACCGCCCCATAAGCTTAACCAGCCTGGTCTGCAAAGCTATGGAAAGAATCATTATGGAACTCATAAACAGAAACATAGGGGACCTACAGACACTTGACCCCACCCAGTTCGGCTTTGTAAAGGGCAGATCCTGCCTTCTTTTCGAAACAGTCACTAGAGCCATTAATGAGGGCAAAGCAGTCCATACAGCATACCTGGACTTGGCTAAGGCCTTCGACACAATACCCCACTCAGGCATCATAGATAAGCTCAACAGCTTAAAAGTAAACCCTTATGTCACTAGATGGGTTGCAAACTGGTTAAAGGACAGAACCCATAAAGTTAAAATCGCTGGAGCAATGTCAGACTCAAAGCCAGTCACAAGTGTTGTCCCACAGGGATCTGTCCTGGGACCCCTCTTGTTCGGCATTTATTTCTCAGATGTTAAAGCAAACATGGGAGGGCTGTGGCTGACAAAGTTCGCAGATGACTGCAAACTAGGCGCCATAGTCGATACACTAGCAGACACACACATCCTACAAAAAGGCCTCACAGAAATGGACAACTGGTGCCGGAGTCACGGCCTTAAACTAAATGCCAAAAAATGTATAGTCATCCCCTTTGGGAAAAAAAAAGTACCCACAAATTATCACATAGACAGCAACCCACTGAGTACGGAAAAAATAATCAGAGACCTAGGGACCCAAGTCAACAGCGACCTCTCATTTGACACCCACGTTGCCAAAGTGGTTAGAAAAACATTCTACCTTGCACACCTCATCATGAAGTGATTAACATCCAGATCCAAGGATGTCATTGTACCCCTATATTCCTCCCTCATCAGACCCATGATTGAGTAAAATGCCCCATTTGGTATGTACCTCACCCGGCATTTGCAACAGCTGTAGAGACCACCAAAGTATCTCACCAAGAGGATCAAGGGTCTCCAACATATGTCTTATTCTGCCAGACTAAAGAAACTTCAGCTCTATTCAGTAGCATACAGCCTGCTCAGAGGTGATCTCTGCCTGACGTACAAGGCCATGTCCAATCAGGATCTGATGGACATGCTCCACCTCAAAAAATCCAAATCCATCAGGACCACGAGAGCTAAAGACTTAAACCTCGGCACAAGTATGAATAGGACATGCTGGAGGGATAGATTCATAACCCAGAGGCTTCTCATGCTTTGGAACAGGATCCCAGTTCGTATTAGGCAGAGCCCCTCACTGACTCTCTTCAAGAGAAATCTTGATGAGTGGATGGGAGATCGTAAGTTTACCCCAGCGGTCACATCTGTGTCACTGCTAGACAGGGGCACAGTAAACTAATTCTATTATATAAGGGGACCTTCATTGTGTCACTACTAGACAGAGGCACAGTATTCTAAATTTATTCTGTACATTTTTGTACCATTTCATGGGGTGGCAAAAGCCACATCACTATGGCTAGGCTTACAAATGCCCCAGGGCAGATAGCCTAGTACTATACTATGAAACTATGAAACATATATAGAGGGTACATAATAGAGATGGATTGGGACCTCTTTGAATTTGAAAATGGCATTCAATGAGGCATGTACTGGGGAGTGATCTAACATGAGAAAAATATACATCAGGTAGTCCTGCTTTTTCACAAAGCCACAAAAATTCAAAATTAAAATAAAAACAATATATAGTCACAGACTCAGGTAATATACCACTTTAATTAAGAACAGGACATAGCGCTTTGGCTATAAGCCTTCTTCAAGTACAAAAACATACAGCTTCCATCCATCCATCTTATATACTTAAAAAAATTAAGCAATTAACCCATTAAATAATTAATCAATTATATCATATATTTCCAGTTGCATTCTTTGTTTAACCCATTGGGTTCCAAAGTATTATATTTTAAAATAAAAAAGTTTCTTTTTTCAACAGTTTATCTTTCATTTTGACATTTTCACCTAAAAACATCTCAACTTTCTCCAAAATACAACCCATCAATCCAGCAGGTGTGGCATTACGTTTGGACATAAAGTGCTGTCCCAAAGGGCTGTCTACCTTTTGATTTATTATATCCCTAATATGTTCCTGCATGCATATTTTAAACGCTCTGCCCATCTCTCCTATGTAGTAAAGGTTACAACTACATTTTAGGGCATAAACTACCCCTTCTGTTTTACATGTATATACATTTTTGGGTGTAAATCTTAAATTATTTATTTTTGGAAATGCTTGTACTATATATCTACAAATTGAGCAATTATGGCAAGTTATCGTGCCTGCTTTATTTTCTATAGGGTATATAAACCTAGTATCTGGTACCATAAAGCAGTTATGTACTGTCATGTCTGCTAAATTTCTTGCTCTCCTATATGGAACCTTAATATGTTTCTTCAACAACTGTTTCAAATCCTTATCACCTGTTACTATTCCCCAATATTTTGTAACCTCCTTAAGTGTACTCTCTGTCAAAATATTGAAAGTAGTAACAAAGTATCTCTTTCCTTTATACTAGTCCTAGTCCTGCTTTTTCACATTGTTGTTTCTTTATTCTTGTGACCTGGATTAAATATTATATTTTGGTTTGTTAGGCTGCATAACAGTAAGGTAGATATTAATAATCATCATCATAGTAATCATAATAATAATCATAATAATAATAATAATAATCATAATAATAATAATAATAATCATAATAATAATAATCATAATAATAATAATAATAGTAATAATAATAATCATCATAATAATAATAATAATAATCATCATAATCATAATAATAATCATAATAATAATAATAATAATAATAATAATAATAATAATAATAATAAATGCTTTAAATACAACACTTTGTTTATTTGGTTTTACCAAATGCTGATTGGCAGTATATCCTTCATCAGAACTAGAATGTAAGGGTAATTGGTGCTTTTTTATTTACTAATGCATGCGGACATTGTCTTTAGTGCTACTATTACTATCAGTGCCTGTGTATGCCCCAAGGATGGAACATTGCAGACCTTATATAGGTTCATAGGTACTTACTAGGCTATCAATCCATGAGATCTTTAGAAGCCTAGCCCTGCATTCCCATGACATTTGGAGCTCTTGTAATATAAGTATGAATAACGCAGAACTGGGTGGATCATTTACATGTTACCCCTATCCATAAGGGGCAAGGGTGCTCATCCAGGGATGAGTTTATGGTTTCCTATCCATTCATCCATATTACATTTGACTAGAGTAAGGGAAGTATTATGTTTTATGTGGAGATAAAGGTAATTCCAAAGAATTGGTATTCTCTGTGATACAATACATATCTCTCTTTCTCCAACATGTTTTGTTTATGTTGTAGAACAGATTGAGATCTCGAGTGGGTTTTTATGGCACTACTGGACTTGTAGATGTGTAGTAGATCTGAGAGGACAGGGTCTGTTGAGGGTCTCTGTACGTGAGGCAGAGAATGACCCTTAGAACCCTTTATCATACCAAGAAGAGGGACAAGGCCTTGTGATAATCAGTGCAGTTTTTATGATTTTCTTGGTGAGAAAGTGTTGTGGTCATTCAGGTTGTGTTAATTGTTTGGACAGGTATATGCAGAAACACAATCTGATCTTGCTTTCATCTGATCTTCAACCTATGGGTTCGGATCTGAACTCGGATCCGCCTTGGCCGCATTACATAGCTTGGATCCAAGAACTGAGTTCCTCCTCCTACACCCACAATTCCCCACTCCATTATCACTACCTCAGATCTTGTTTGCTGCCATCGTGAATAGCAGCTTCCAGATAAGCTCCTCCTAGGACTGTTGTTAGGTTACTGTAATAAACTTTTTTTGCCTTTTCTCCCCCTTTCTTCCCTTCTTACCTTTGTTTCTCAGTGCGGTCTACACTCAAAAAAAATCTTATAGACAGGCTTTACTTCCTCTTCTTCCTTTCTCTTCTAGCCATGTCCAAAGCCCCTAAGGCTGGATTTAAAAAAATGCACAGGGTGTGGGCACAAAATACCACCCTCTGATACCCACACCCTATGCATTTATTGCTTGGGTGCTAGTCACCTAGAGTCCTCCTGTTCTATCTGCATGGGCTTCAACCAGTGAACACTGATACACAGGAAGAACAAACTTATTCTCAAGAGCCTGCTTCTCTCTTCTTCCTCTACACAGGCCTCTACTTCAGGAGCCCAAACTCCCTCCAAATCTGACCAGGATTACCCAGCCAAATCCAAAGATTCAGACACAAGCCCCAAGGAAGACAGGCCTCATAAGAGGCGTACTGACTCCAAGGTTTCTCGTTCTCCCTCCCTCAAGAAAAAGCGCTCCTCTCCCCGCCCAGCCACTTCAAGCTTCTCACTTGAACCTGCTCCTCCCTGCACTTCCCTGGTCATTACCTCCCCCAGGCATCACTCCAGACTGGGGTCCATTGCTTCATCTGCCAGGTCCTCTAACTTCTTCTCCGATGCTGAGATGGACAGGATTTTGATGCATTTTCTGCGTGCACAGATGCAGATGGGGGTTGTGCCTGCTCTGTCTCCCTCTGGAGCCGTGAGCACCCAACCCCAACCTTTACCTTTGGCTCCTTTTCCGATCTGACTCTCAGATTTGGAACCCTCTGGCGTGAAGCTCCCAAGTGTCGAGACCGCAGCGCCAATGGAGATTCTCCCCGCAACACCGATAGTAGCTCTGAGTGCTTTGGTTCTGACCAATTCAGCTCCAGTAGACTTTCAGAGCCATGACTCTGGCACCGAGTCTATGGGGTGGGTATCAGGTTTGAGGTTTTTGGATCTGTTCCTACCTCTTGGCAACTCAGTGTTTGACAGTTCAGCTCTGACGATATCCTCGGTGCCAGGGGAGTTTGGGGCCTGGGGATTTTTGACGGCGGTGGCTTCGGCTCCAGTGGAGTTGTCCTTGGTGCTCGCTGTCCTTCGGTGTTTGAGGTGGTACAGAGAGTTCACTCCACTCTAGTGAGAGCCTCAACACTCCCAACTTCGGATACCTTGTTTGTTCCCTCTGTGTCTGTGCAGCAGGCATCCCTCCTAGCCTCTCAGAGGCTGCCTGTTCCTTAGGCCTTTAAGCCTTGCTCCACAACTGGAACCCCAACAGCCTTCCATTGACTCCCTAGATCTTCCTGTTGAGGAGACCCATGGAAAGCACAAGTGCAAGAGGAGGCACTTGGACTCATCTCCAGAGTCCCTCACTGATGACACTGATTTTGAGGAAGGAGAAGAGTCTCCCAGATCCCCACCCGACGATTTCACCTTTGGAGACATCATGGAAATCCTCAGGCAGAAAGGTGGGTGGTGTACCCAAAAACCTAATCTGGAAGAATCAGTTTTCCTCGAGGCCTTTGGAACAGGACCTTCCACTTCCTGGGTGTCCCCCCTGCAGATCCCTTGATAGACTTTATCGCCCACAGGGTGTGGAAGGAACCAGACATGGTACAGCAAATACCCCATCATCCTGAATAGGTCCTTAGTGCTCCCCCAGACAGGCCCCATTTTTCTAAGGGTATCCCTGCCAATGCCATGGTGGTTGCAGCGGCCATAAAAAAGGAACTCGTTCAAGAAAGTTATACTGTCCATCCCCTTAACAGGGAGTCTAGGGCTTTGGACAGCTTTAGGAAGTGGGTTTATTCTTCAGCAACTTTCGCTCTGAGGGCACTGAACTATTTCGCCCATATCACCAGGCTTCAGAGGGATCTAATAAAATAGATCACTCAGCCTCTCACAGGGTCCATACCTGAAGAGGAGAAGAGATCTGTCTCCTCTAAGCTGGCCACCCTCACTGCCATATCCAACACCTCTATGAGAATAATTTCACATGCTGCGGAAGGAACCTCTAGGGCAGCCAGTTCTGGCACTGCTTTTAGATGTCATGCCTGAATGCGGATTTGCAATTTTTCTGAACCCTTGAAGGCATCATTCACCAACAACCCTTTCCATGGATCAGCCTTATTCGGTTTGTCCATTCGCGATACTCTCTCCCAGAGTGAGAAAGATGGGAAGACGCTTTCTGCCATAGGGATCCACTTCTCTATCTGACAAAGATCCTTTTCCTGGAATCAACATGCAAGTAAGAAGTTGTGGTTCTGGAAGTTCCAGAGCTCTTCCTTTCAGTCTCAGGGAGAGGTTTCCTCCAGAGGCAGAGGGAGAAACAATGGACGCCGCCCTAGGGGCAGAAGGGGGTCCCAGGAAGCAGGGTCCAAGAGAACCTTTCTTGAAGAAACCCTTTCCACATCCCTGAGGGGTTACCTGACTGCTCCACTCTGGAGGCAGTCAGGGGCTGTCTGTTGCTTCACAAAAAAATATCTAGAGGGTACAACATTCCTTTTCTGTCCAACCCCAGACCCAGAAAAAAACCCTCTCTGATGTCCCATCCAATCTGAGGGAGGAAGCAGCTGTGGACATTTCCAGTCTGCTAAGAAAAAGCATCATCCAGCCAGTCCCCCCAGACCAGTCTGGATCAAGCATCTACTGAAGATTTGTTTTGTTGCCAAAAAAAAAAGACTTAAGACCTATACTGGACCTCACAGATCTGAAAAAATCAGTTGCCAAAACAAAGTTCTGGATGGTCAGTATTCAATCCATTCTCCCCAGGTTACAGGAGAACAACTGGATGTGCTCCATAGACCTCCAGGATGCGTACTACCATATAAAGATGAACAGGTGCTCCAGAGGATTTCTCTGCTTCGGGTTGGGAGCCAGTCACTTCCAGTTCCAAGTACTTCCCTTTGGTCTCACCACAGACCCCAGGGTGTTCACCAAAGTCATGGAAGTAGTGGCAGCCCATCTTAGACTGCAGGGTTTCCAAGTATTCCCATACCTGGATGAGTTGCTTATAGCTGCTTCCACCAGACATCTACTCTTGCTAGCAAGAATTATATCTTATAACTAGCTCAGTACTTGAGAATTTCTATCAACTTGAAAAAGTCACATCTCCAGCCAGTACAAGTCTTAGACTTTATAGGAGCACGTCTTGACACTTTACAGTTCAAGGTCTTTCCTCCCCCCAATGAATCCTGTCATTAAAGATTCATATCAGACAAATTCTACACACTCTGTGCCCCCCAACAAACCTGGTCCTTCAAGCTCTGGGGTCCATGGCTGCAGCCATTACCATTATTCCCACAGCCTGTCTTCATATGAGAGCACTTCAACGGATCCTTACAGTGCAGTGGTCTCTCTTGGACCTTCCTCTCTCTCTCTCATCCAGTTAGATTGTTAAGGGTATGCAAACTTTCTCTGATGTGGTGGCTTCACCCTCAAAATTTTTTGGCCGGTCATCCTTTCTTACCTCCTACATCCTCAGCCACAATCACCACGGATGCTCCCCAGTTGGGGTGGGGGTGTCATTACCTGGGACAGACTGTCCAAGACATGGTCAGCCCTGGAGACCAATTTGCATATAAATGTCCTGGAGATAAGACCAGTGCTTCTGGTGTTGCAAGCACTTCAGGACTCTCTTCCGACCAGGACTATTGCTATCCAGGCAGACAATATGTCGGTAGTCTGGTATATAAACAAACAAGGGGTGATCAGATCCTATCCCCTATGTCGAGAAGCCATGAGACTGTGGGAATGGGCGATCTCTTCCAACTGCTTTCTTGTTGCGATGCACATTCCAGGGAAGTCCAACGTTCTAGTCGACAGGCTCAGCCAAACCCTGCTGATGCCGCACAAGTGGTCTCTCAACCCAGCAGTGGCAAACATGATCTTCCAGAAATGGGGTCATCCTTGCTGTGATCTCTTCACCTCTCCTTCCAACACAAAGTGCAGCAAGTTCTTTGCCCTAATTCCTCCTCCAGGGGAATCCCTAAGAGGCGCTCTAGTCCACGCTTGCCCCCCCTGGTCTTCTGTATGCATTTCCTCCCTTGCTCCTTATTCCAAAATTTCTTCAGAAAGCCAGGAGGTTGGAGTGCAAGATCATCCTCATTGCCCCATTCTGGCCTCGACAAATCTGGTTTCCCATGCTATGGTCTCATCTGTTGTGTCCTCCCTGGTCTCTGCATCCATCTCAGGATTTTCTTTCACACCTGTCCGGTCGCCCTCACCGGGACATTGTCAGTCTTAGGTTGACAGCTTGGCTAATCCACTTTCAATGATGGCTAGAGTTCCTGGGCTGTCATCCTCTGTTAAGAACATCATTTTAGCAGCACACAAAACTTCCACTGGGAGAATTTATGCTAGTAAGTGGAACAGATTCTCTATCTGGGCTCAGAAACACAAAGTTGACCCCTTTTCCACTCCTATTCCCTTTATCTTGGATTTTCTTTCTAAGCTTTTTCACAAAGGTTCCAGTTCATCAACCATTAACATGCAATTAGCAGTCATTTCTAATTACCATGCTGGTTTTAATGTCTCTTCTTTGGCTTCTTCAAAACTTTGCAAAATATTTCTCAAGGGTACTTTCCTTCTCTGGCCACCTGTTAAAGAAGTCATTCCCCCTTGGGATCTCACCCTAGTTCTTCAGGCCTTAACATCTACATCCCTTGAGCCAGCTGCCAAAGTGGATCTTCAGTTCTTATCCTGGAAAACCACTTTTCTCATAGCTATTACCTTGGCAAAGAGAGTTTCAGAACTTCAAGCATTATGCATCAAGCCCCCGTACCTTATTTTTCATAAGGACAGAGTTACTCTCCCCACTAATCCATCATTTGTCTTCAGAGGGCAACATCATGGCTTAGTGGTAGGTCATACAGACTAATGTTACCAAGTTCCTGGGTTTGAGACTGGCAGTGGGAATTTATTTTTTCCCTTAAAACTACCTTCCTCGAACTATACTACTGATCTAATCAGCGTATCCTATAATTAAAAAGATCATCTCTACTTGACTCCAAGTAGACTATTCTCTATCTGTTAAACGTAGCACTTGCTCCTACAGTACTTATTACCTTGATACGGCACTCTTGTCATAGATAGTACCCCAAAAAGGCAATCCCCCATTTCTCGGTCACCCACGTCCCCCGGAATCTTTTTAAAGTTTTTTTTGTCTATTCCTTCTAGCATGTCGAGGGATCAGTTGCTAGTGTCCTCTCCTGCTCAGCTGGTGAACCTGGGAATATTGAGGCAATGTTACAATTGCCTCATGTACACAGACAACCCTCTCCTCCTCCCACAAAACACAAATACATGCGAGAGATGCAACTATACGGCCAAACTGGAGGCTGAGCTCTCTCAACATAGGACTGGCAAGACCAGTCAGGAGGAGAAGGTTACCACACACACTATAGACCCAGTCTCACATATTACCATTACAACCTCAAATCATACACATAAACACACAAAGACATACTCGAGGCTCTGATCAAAATCTACCAAAACAGCAGAGGCCACCAAAGCAGACACCCAAACAACCACCACCTCAGAACACAACACCTGCAACACATAGACCTCACAGTCAGAGTGTCAAACAGTCACAGCCCTTAAGGCCAAACACAATGCCAGACACACTAGTCATTGGTGACTCCATAGTCAGACACACTGACGTCCCACTCACCAGACTGAGTAAGGAGAAGGTCACAGTAAGCTGCCTGTCGGGCGCTAGAATCCGCCACATAACGCAAGCACCCAGGTCTCTCAACAGCAGGTACAAATATGACTCAGTCATTGTCCACGCTGGTGTAAACGACCTGAGACGTACCTCCTTGGACTACATGAAAAGAGACATTGAGGAGCTCTCTGATTATGTAGCCCAGACAGGTATGACCCTGACCTTGAGCAGTATCCTACCTTCACCAAGAATGATGCCACAATACAGAGATAAGATGATCAGCTTTAACAATTGGCTTAAACACTGGTGTCATTCAAAGGGGATCCAGTGTCTGTCTGCCTGGGATGACATGCTGGACAAGCCACGCTGCTTCAAGGGACGGCTTGCACCTGTCACCCTGGGATTCGGATATTGGCAAAGGCTCTTGCCACCCCATAGTGCCTTTTTAGGCAAGGCTCAAATTCTAAACCTACCACCCTAGAACACAAAAAGGAAAAAACTAAGGGTAATGCTGCTCAATGCCAGAAGTCTAAATCTCAAAATGCACGCACTCGAGGCCCTTCTCAGTATGGAGAACATCGATGTCTGTGCTGTGACAGAAACCTGGTTCAAGGCTCCTGAGAGCACCCCAGCTATCAGGTTTTACCTCATATCATGCCGGCCCCAAAATCTGGACAATACCAAGAAAGGAGGGGGTATCCATATTCATCAAGGACACCCACACCTCAAGACTGGTGGCAACGCGATGCATCGGAGACCATCCAGGTGCAATTAACCATAGGCAAGACTGCTCTGCAAATTGTAGCATGTTACAGGCCACCCTCACAAACTCAGGAACCTCACATGGCCTTCCTGAAAACACTAGAGGGATAAATGTATCACCAAACACCATCATACTAGGTGACTTCAATTACCCTAATATAGACTGGGAACACTACTCAAGCCCAAACACCCTAGCCCAAAAGTTCCTGGAATTCATAAACTCAAATGCCATGGAACAACTAGTCACCATCCCCACAAGAGGAGATAACATACTTGATCTCATCATCACGAACATGGGAGCACAATGTTCAACACCGAGGTGTACCCCTCACTGGTGAGATCAGACCACAAACTAATCTCGCTGGAGGTCCTCATCCCACCCCACCTGAAATAAAAAAGACCACAGTAAAGAACTTCTCAAAGCCGACTTCACACTTCTAAAGACTAGTGTGGTCTCCTTTAAGGCCCCGAGCGGAAAACAGTACTCAAGCCACTGAATCACTTACAAATGCCTTCTACCAGCACCTGCAGGACTGCATGGATAAGGCAATCCCAAGCAAAACAAAGACTCTTTGTACCAAAGGCAAGCGTCCAGTCTGGTGGACCCCAGCCATAAACAAACTCTACAACAAAAGGAGGAAGCTACTACAAGATAGAGCAAAATCCTTAAAAGGTAAGACACCCTTGATCACTATAAGTAAAAAACTAAGAGCTCTCATAAAATCATCCAAAGCAAATTTCGAGAGAAAAATAGCTAAAGACTCAAAAGACAATCATAAGGCCTTCTTTAGCTATGTTAGAAACCTGGGAGGAAACTCCCAGATATGCTCAGAGCTAGTTCAAAATGATGTGAAGATTACTGATCCTACAGACATTGCCAACATACTGGCTGACAGGTTCAGTGCAAACTTCTCCCCCAAAGGAGAGATATCTATACCAAAGCGATTGCAGCCCACCAAACATCTCCAGTGCCCAAGTGAGAACTGCTCTCTCCAAAGCAAAAAACACAGCATCCATGGGACCTGATGGTGTCCCCGGCTGTGTGCTCCATGAACTCAATGAGGAATTAAACCCACAGCTAGGACAGCTGTTTAATCAAAGTCTTACCTCTGGATACTGCCTCAGGAGTGGCACTGCAACTGTGGTACCACTTCACAAAGGCGGTGCCTCCACCGACCCTGGAAATTACCGCCCATTAGCTTGACAAGCCTTATCTGCAAAGCCATGGAGAGGATCATAATGGACCTCATAAATAAAGACATAGGAATTTGCAGACTTTCGATCCAACCCAGTTTGGCTTTGTCAAAGGCAGATCATGCCTTTTAAACTTGGTTGACTTTTTGAAACAGTCACCAAAGCCATTGATGAGGGAAAGGCAGTCCATACAGCCTACCTCGATCTGGCTAAGGCCTTCGATACAATACCCCATTCGGGTATCATTGAAAACTCATCAGCTTAAATGTCAACCCATACATCACAAGATGGGTTGCAAACTGGCTGAGTGACAGAACCCACAGGGTCAGAGCTGCTGGCGCCATGTCAGACTCAAAGCCTGTCACAAGTGGTGTCCCACAGGGCTCAGTCCTGGGCCCACTCTTGTTTGGCATCTACTTTTCCGAAGTACAAGCAAACACAGGAGGGTTATGGCTGACAAAGTTTGCAGATGACTGCAAACTGGGCAATTAGTAGAAAATACAACTCACACAGATATCGTTCAGAAGGGTCTCAGAGAAACGGATAACTGGTGCCAGAGCCACTGCCTAAAGTTAAATGCCAAAAAATGCATAGTCATACCCTTCGGGAAAAACAAGGTTACCCCTAGCTACCAAATAGGTGGCAATCCACTGAGCACAGAAGAAGTTATCAGGGACCTGGGGACCCAGGTTGATAGTAGTCTGTCATTCGACACCCATGTAGCTAAAGTAGTTAGGAAGACCTTCTACATTGCCCACCTTATCATGAAGGGATTCTCATCTAGATCAAGGGAGGTCATAGTCTCCCTTTACTCATCACTCATCAGACCAATGATTGAGTACAATGCCCCATTCGGAATGTATCTGACCCGACACTTGCAGCAGCTGGAGAGGCCACAAAAGTTCCTCACCAAAAGGATAAAGGGTCTCAAAATCTGTCCTATGCTGCCCGACTGAAAGAACTCCAGCTCTATTCAGTAAACGCTTGCTCAGAGGTGACCTTTGCCTAACATACAAGGCCATGTCAAACCCAGATTTGATGAATATGCTTCACCTCAAAAATCTAGATCCATCAGAGCCACAAGGGCGGAGACTTAAACCTTGACACGGCTATTAATAGGACGTGCTGGAGGGATAGATTCATCACCCAAAGACTCCCTATGCTGTGGAACAAAATCCCGGTACATGTGAGGCAGAGCACCTCGCTGGCCTTGTTCAAGAGAAATCTTGACCAATGGATGGGAGATCGCAGATATACCCCAGGGATTACCTCAGTGTCACTGCTCGACAGAGGCACAGCAAAATAATGGGTATAGTTCCCCATACTAAAGGGGTGGCGTAAGCCACAAAACGATGGGCTAGGCTTGTAAATGCCCTCGGGCAGATAGCCTAGTATGAACCTATGAACCTATGAACCTATAATCAAGAGATCAAGTTACCATTTTTTCCTCATCTACCAAAACAAAGGGGAATACCGACTCCATTCTCTGGACGTACATAGACAGGTGAGATTTTATCTGGCAAGAGCCAAATCCTTTCAAAAGTCAGATCAATTATTTGTCTCCTTTTCAAAGTCTAGACTAGGAAAACCGGTTTCAAAGGTGACAATTTCTAATTAGATTTCCAAGTGTATTCACTTGATTTATAATCTAAAATGTATTCCCTTACCAGACAATGTGAAAGTCCATTCCACCAGATCCATTTCTACCTCCTCTGCATTCTGGTCTAAAGTTTCCATAGATGACATCTGTACTACAGTGACATGGGCTAACCCTCATACCTTTATCAACCACTACAAATTGGACATAATTTCCAGAAGCTGAGCATCCTTTGGCTCTGCCATGCTCCAGAACATCCTTCCTTAGGGCCACCCAGGGTTTAAGTAGCTAAGGACTCAGTCCCATGGGTTGAAGATCAGATGAAAGCAACATCATATAAAGAAGTTATACCTTACCATAATGTTCCATCTATGTTGTTGTCTTTCATCTGTCTTCAACCCCCCCCTTTCATCCCCCTTCCTTGTTTTTGAGGACTGGCGAGATGGAGCTCAGACCATTTCCTGGTCACTTTTGAGCTCTTGAAGATGGTGTGTTAGTTTTTCTGGTATACATATTTCTTATTCTTCTGCTCTGGCTGCTTCAGCAAACTTGATCTGAGTTAGTGATGAGGGAGTGGGGAATTGTGGGTGGAGGAGGAGGTGCTCAGTTCTTGGATCCAAGCTATGTAATGCAGCAGAGTCAGATCTGAACCCAAGGGTTGAAGACAGATAAAAGACAACAACACAGATGGAATGTTATGGTAAGACATAGCTTCTTTTTATACTTCAAGATTTTTCTAAGTGCTGAATATAGTGGAATAATCACATCCCTGGACATAGATACTATAGCCTTACTAATAAGCTGCACAGTGAAAAATAACTTTTCTACAGAAGCAGACACATGGTGAACAAAGGACAGTTTGTTGTGCACACAGGTTCCCAAGTCTCTAATCACAGAATCAGTTTTCAAGGGTGTGTAGTCAGTGTTATAATCACAGGGGTCAGCATGTTTGCTGAATGAGACTATTGTACATTTTTGGCATTTAGTAGTCCATGATTATGACATCTGTTATTTGCTTGTAATTGTCCCTCTTGGAGGATCTTGGTGTACTCTGGAGAGTTGTGATGGCTCCAAGTTTGCAGTGATCTGCAAACATGGTAAGCTGTAAACCCTTTAGCTTTGACCTAAAAGAAAACAATGCCAAAGGAGAGTGGCCCAAGCACTAAACCCTGGTACACCACTAATGATAGGTCTTTTGTAGGAGACAGAAACACCTACTTTAATTTCTTGGGTTCTGTTTGTGAGCCAATTTGCTCTCCATTGAGTTACATAAGAATTGGCATTTAGCTGGGAAAGCTTATCAACAATATCCGAGTGCAAGATGGTGCTGAATACCTTTGTAAGGTCTAAATATGAGGTCTGTACTGGTTTTCCCTCCTTTATGGATTCAGTAACCTTTCTGAAGCTGTGGAACAGGTTAAGCAGGCAGGCAAGATCTGAGCTTGACAAAAGAATGAACTGGCCTGGGGTTAAGACTTTCTAGGTTGCCTATTTCCTAATTTATTAATTCCATAATGATGGGGTCAAGACTTTGCAGGTTATGTATTTCCTTATTAATTAATTCCATAGTAATCCTCTCTATAGTCTTATAGATAGTAATCCTCTTCATAGTCTTATAGATGAGGATGGTCAGACTTATGGTTCTATAATTACCTGGGCCCATTGACACCCCACTTTTGTGCAGGGGGATGATTGTTACTGTCCTCTATTCATCTGGCTAAAAGCCTGATCAGATGCTTATATTGAATAGCCCATGTAGGGGGTATAACAGGTCCCTTTTCATGCTGGCTGATAGACAGACTGGTACGTTATCTGGTCCCATAGAAAGTGTGCTTTTGAAAGTTCTTTGAAGACTTGTTCTTCAGAGATTGGGGGGTATAGGTATATGATCAGGTAATGTAGGGAAAGTAGTGTGCATGAAGCTAGAACCAAATTTATACAAATGATACATCACAGTTTTTGCTTTTCTTTGACATGTCCCTAGGATGTATAACTCAAGATCAAATTGTAACATCTTCACATCAACAGAACTCTTCCAAAACTAGAGAAGAATGCTGAAAAATGTAGGTTTTAGATGAGAGATGACATGTGCATGACAGGTTAAAGGTGGCCAGCTGAAACATAGCCTGGGATGTATTCAAAACAAAGACAAAGTAAATATGTGTCTGTATGTATGATATATATGATACACATGCATGCACATACCCTTATGTATAACTATATATATATATATATATATATATATATATATATATATATATATATATATATAT
>NC_056747.1:92620477-92632977 GCF_019279795.1 Protopterus annectens
GATGGAATACCTTTATATACAAGCTGCGTGATGAAGAGTAACATAAGAGGAACAGTGGATATTCTCTTACAGCCTCCAAGTTACTCTCTGTTTCACAAAAATTTGAGCATGATGTTCTTTAAAACCACTAAATAACAACTAAAGGGTGAACATAACTACCTGAGCAGCTACTTAACTTCAAAACACAGAAAGCCACGGGCACATTTTACCAAACAGGGGAGGGAATCTATCTCCAGTGTTTTGGTCTTTTGGCTGTGAACATACCAAAGAGCAAGAGTCAGGGACAAAGCAAAAAGGTTAAGGAGGATGAGAGACTGCTGGAAACACACAGCACTAAAGCTCTGAGCTCTTAATGAAGTGTGTGCTGTGCTCAAGGTTCAGGGTTTGATTCCGTCCAGCTCTTTTATTTTTTTTTCCCTCATGTGTGTAACTGACCAAGTCAGTTAACCAGACAGTGGTCCGTTGCCCTGATAAAGAAAATGTAATGTTATACTTTTCCTGTGCTACTGTTGAAAGGGGTGTTACCCATTCCATCATAACTGGTAAACTAATGCAAGTAAATAAATAAACAAGCAATATTTTTGCAAAGCGGGCACCTGCTCAGTGCATAGATTTTTCAATTTCAGTGCTAGCATCAGAGACAAAAATGAAAATAATGGGGGCCAAATACCCAATATGGCCGATTCTAAATATTGTTTTTAGTGACTTTGAATGTTGCTTTAACAACAGGTTTTCCATTACTATGCATTTTCTGAAGGATGTGAATATCAAAACTCAAATATCTGTCATAATTTAGTGTTTGTAATCCTCATTAAATTGCCATAAAAGCTTACATGTTATAAGGGAAAGGCCAAAACCTATGAGGCAAACATCTGGACATTCTACAAAATTTTGGACAGCTTAGAGTTATACAGGAGCAGAAACTCTCAATTGGTGTTTACTGGTGGTTTGTGGGAGTGCAGTACCATCTTCATAAATGAATGCAGGTAGTCCATTTGTGGTCATTTGTGGTCATGGATGAAGAGCCTAGTATTTCAGTGTGGTCCGATAACTGTAGCCAGTTGGTTGTTACATTATTAACAAGCAGCTTAATAAAGATGCAAAGAGAAGAAGTTTCTTTTTTAATTATTTACTTTTTCTCTTACAGTTTTATGCATTTTATTTTAAAGTTTTGTTTCCTGTACTTCTCAGTGTACAGATGACTGTGGTAGGGGGGCACCAGATCAGTGAACTGTACCTCATGTGAGATAAGTTAGCGAGGGATCCATGATCATGTGTTTGCTGATGCAGTAGAATAGCTCCACAGGTTGTGCTACTGTCAGCTACTCTAGCTTGCAGCACATAGTGTTAAGGCACTACTCTCTGAACAGGCCACTAACTGTGCTTCACTTCCCCCAGCTTCCACTTACCATTGCTGGGCAGGTCTGTGGCAAACACAATACTGCATAGCAGAGGGAGGCTAGGTTTGCTGGGAATATGAGACATGAAGCTGCCTGAGGAAGGTGGTGGATTGTGCCTGGAATGTAGCAATAGTCAGGGAGATGTAACTCGAGCTCCTGAACTTTTAGCTTTAAGAATTGTTACTAATTTACAAATGGTTATTGGAAGTTGTGGGATTGTCACACTCAGAAATGTATAGGTGAATCTCATTAGAACAGTTTCTAAGAGCTTTATTCCACCATTCTAAAATAGTTTATTTGACTAGAGGTACAAGATGTACCAGTGTGCTTTAAATAGGAATTAATAAGTATAGCCAATATTTAATAGAAAGGGTGAAAATAAGGCCAAAATGAACACTTAGCTATCAAATATAATTGATTTGCCTGAGCCTACCAAAGAAGACTTTTCAATTATTTTTAAAATCGTCGTGTTGATTATATTTGATATATTGGGTGATGTCTACTGTTTATATTTCAAAATATTTTATAATATTATAATGTTAAGAATGGCTATGAGATCACTACCAGATATTGTCTAAGAAGTTGGATTCCAATAAACCATGTCCCCATACCACTGACCCAATTCTTCTTCAAAACTCTCTAAA
Source organism: Protopterus annectens (assembly GCF_019279795.1). Lineage (NCBI taxonomy): Eukaryota > Metazoa > Chordata > Ceratodontiformes > Protopteridae > Protopterus > Protopterus annectens. The sequence goes on from NC_056747.1 coordinate 92,622,522, forward strand.
TTGACAGCTAATCTCACCTAAACAAGAAATCTCTGTACAGCCCTATATTGAAAATAGTTTCTTCCCAGTTTCTTAGTCACATCGATAGATGATGGGCATGAGGATGTTCCATGGAAAAAAGTGATCATACAATTTAACAGGACGTACCAGTGATGCAAGGCGCTTTTTATCTGAGAGTGGAATACATGGAATTTTTTTTATGCTCATCTGTAACGCTTCTTATCCAGTGAGAGGTTCAGTAAGGAGAAGGAAACTAAAACCAGGGGAGTATCATATGATTAATACACATGTAATAAAACAGTGCATGCAAATTAGCCCAGTAGTTTTGATATTAAATTATTAGCTTTATTTTCAAAAGGATTTTGACTGTAGTGTTACATCATTTCTGAATGTTAAGAAAATTAAGGGACAGTAAGACTCACACTGTGCCCTCATAACCTTTTTCCTACAGTCAGTTGAGGGTGCTTTTTGTTATGCATTGTTTTATCATTTTTTGTAGACTGAGTGAATTTTTAAGTCAGTTCATTTTTGTTGGTATTTAATTATTGTTAATGAAAGTGAAGAATACTTTCCTTTGTTCTGTATATGCATTTCTGGGATTGCGTTTTACTGATATGGGTTTTATAGCATTTGATGGTTATTTTTCAGTTGTAGAGGTGATAGTCCTTCTTTGTTTTTATGTATGGTTTATGTTTATACTTTCAGTTAATTTTTTTAAAAACTTTAGTACATTTAAGTAGTGAACATAAGGTTGTTACTCAATGAGCGTTTTTTTTTGTTTTTTTGCTTGTTTTCTCTGTTTTTCTTATTCTGGGTATTTGTTTACTTTAACTAGGCACAATAAGATCACTGTTTGTGAAAAATGGTTCTGTGTTGTTTCACAGTGTTTTTTTCCTCCAACTGTAGTGTGACCATGGAGGTAGTATACATAAGCAAATGTCTGCAGCCCACTTGTAGGTTTGCAGAAGCCACATTTTTACTGAAGTCTAACCATTGTCTTCAAGGAACATTTTTCAAGACAAATTTGTCAATGAGGTGTTCCTTGAAAAACAGTGACTTAAATAAATATTAGGGGAAGCATTTATAATCATTGATAAGTGAGTCAGTATTTTATCTGTAGACATGCATCATGTTCTGCTTCAGTACATGGAGTCTGCTCTACTTAAGACACATTAGTAATGTTTATCAACTATGAAATAATGCAGTTTATACATTTTCTCAATGTTTTATCCTTCTTGAGATCTCCTATTGATAGGAAAGAAATTTTAGTGGATGGGGAAGACTGGAAAAAACACTCAAACTATTAATTTACGTTAATGAGTTTGGAAATGAAAGCAAAATCTGCTGTTTTTATTTTTAAATATATTTCTATAAAACTACTGCCAGTATATTTAGAGATTGTATCCTTATGTTTACTTAGGAAAATAAACCCAACAGATCCCTTTTCAACTGTTTCCAAGTTTTCTCTAATGCAGGGATCATCATTTTCTTTTGTTTTTGGTTAGGACGTCTCCAAAAACTCTTGTCATAGGATTGAGAAAGACTCTCTGTGCCTACACTAACTGGCCAATGTGGGTTTGTTGATAAGTGCAATAGAAAGTAAAGCCAGATAAAGAAATACCACATTATAGGTTCATTACAATGTCTATTTCCTGAACAGTGCACTTTAACACCTGATTGTGCTACTGTTCTACCTACCCAGCCCACTAGCTGAGGTAGCATAAGCACCCCCCCTCACACACACACACACACACACACACACACACACACACACACACACACACACACACACATCCAAGATTCAAATACTGAAATTATTACTTTATCTATTTATCTATCTATATACTGTTTTTTGACTGGGTTAGTGATCCGCTGTGGTGACCCCTAATCAGGAAAAAGCCGAAAGAAGAAGAAGTCTCACTAGGCTGTCTGTCTCTTTAGAGGGGAGACCTGATGTGGTATTTATACTGATTAGGGGAAATTTGCCCAGGACAGTATGGAACATCCCCTAATCGTAGTTTTGCTGCTATCAAGTGAATGAGCATAGGTTCATAGGTTGGTACTAGGCTATCGGCCCTAGGGCCTATACAAGACTAGCCATAACAATTCCCTGGCTATTTCTTCCCACACTATGTACTTCCCTGGACCCCTGTCTAGCAGGGCGACTGACATGATCCCCGGGGTGAATTCCCTTTCTCCCATGCAATCATCAAGGTTCCTTTTGAAGAGGGCCAAAGAGGTGCTCTGCTTGACATGTATGGGCAGTCTATTCCAGAGTCTGGGGAGTCTCTGGGTCAGGAACCTATCCCTCCAGCATGTTTTGTTTATTGTGATGACAAGATTTAGATCCCTGGAGTGTGTGGCTCTGAGGGATTGGGATTTCTTTAAGTGTAGCATGTCCAACAGCTCTGGGTTTGACATGGCCTTGTATGTTAAGCAGAGATCGCCTCTGAGTAGACGATATGTGACAGAGTATAGCTGGAGTTTTTTAAGGCGGCCAGCATAGGGCATCTGCTTTAGATCTGTGATTCTTTTAGTGAGGTATTTCTGCGGACTTTCCAGTTGTTGCAGATGTCTTGAGAGGTACATACCAAATGGGGCATTGTATTCTATAATGGGTCTAATGAGGGATGAGTACAGTGGGACAATTACCTCCTTTTTTCTGGATGAAAAGCCCTTAGTGATGAGGTGTGCCACATAGAAGCGTGTCCCATTCCTAGCACAGTGACACCTGGGTGGATGGTGTGTGTGTGTGAGAGAGAGAGAGACCATGTCAGAGAAAGCAGAAGTGAGGTGTATTGAGAAAGAAAAATAAGTTTTTAATGTTTTTGAGGATTCAGAGAGAGTTTTTCAGAGGAAGTTGTTAGCTGAGATGGAGGTGGTTGTTTCTGTGAAGGACAAATGTGTTGTTACAACCCTCCAGTCAGGAGGCTTGTGGGTGATGCATTGCAGGAGTTTGATTGCACATTGTGAGACAGAAAACTGTGTGGATGTTTCTTGGGGGAACATTATGGATAAAATTCAGAAAGAAAAGGCAGAGATGCTTTCAAAAGAGCATAGAACTGAACAGAGTAAAAAATTATATGCAGAAACTGCAGTAGAAGAGATTAAAGAGAAAAGAGATAAAATAAAGCAAACACAAAACTAAAAAAAAGAAATGTATTGTGAGAATTCAAGGTAAAGGGAATAAAGAACTAAACATGTATGACATTTGGGACAATATAATGATTCCTTTGGGAATAAAAGCACAATAAGTAAATGCATTAATTTTAGTAAACAAGGAGACTTGTGTGACATTATATTTGAGATTGGTTATAGTATGAAGACCGTTTGTGTGGACATGGAAAAAAAATTTGATCCCTAGAGTTTGTATGTGGTAAAAACATTTAACGGACATTAAAACGTTTGTGATAAATGAGGGTTTTAGACTAGTGGATGGGCATATAATGTTATATTAAGAATGGAAAATGAAAAGATTGTACATATCCTAAGTATAATAAATGTTGAGGGGGATAAGGGTGTGGTAAAATATTGGGGAAACCCAAGACTTGTTTTTTTCCTGGAGAGAAAAGGCCATTTGATAGATAAATGTCATAAAAAATGCTTTGTGTGTGGGGAAATGGGTCACGATGCTAAAAATGTGAATTAAAATGTAACAGATGAAAAACAAGTGAGTCATTTGTGGCTGGATTGAGAAAAAAAGGAAGAAAAGTGGATTTTATTGAGAATGAAGAACAAAACGTAATCAAGAGGAAAGCATATTAGTGAATAAGGCAGAAGGAAATTTAATAAAATGAAAATGTAGAAAACAGTAAAGAAGGTGAGGTTAAAATGTTCTGAAGTAAGTGATGAAGGAGATATAAATCTGAAGATAAAAAGTAAAAAAAATATGTTGGGAAAAAGTTTAAAAGATAAGAAAAGGAAATTTAAAGGTATAAATATAAAGGAAATTGGTGATTGTAAGGTATGTACTTTGAAAAAGTTATGGTTTGGAAAGGAATAAAAATGAACGAAGAAAATATTCAGGTGGGGAAACAGTTAAAAATAAATGTTTAAATATAAATTCTAATTTAAAAAGAAGGAAAAATTATTTTGGAGTACTTTCACTTAATGTGAATAGTATTTTAATTTAGTAAGAAGGCTAGGGATATTGGAATGATGTGTCAAAAGCGATGTAAACATTATTGTGTTAGATGATGTGAAGTTTTTGACAAATAAAACACTGCAAACAGAAAATTTGTGGGATTGAAATATAATATGGAATTTAGGAAATGAAAGTTATTCTGGAGCGGTTGTGTAAAAAGACAGATAAGATTTTAGATGTAACATTGGTAAGGATGGAAAGGTTAACTCCCGTGGATGTGAGATGGAAAGAGAGTGTTTATAGGATTATAGCATTGTATGGTTATGTTACCAGTAAGGAAAAATAATTTGTTATGTGGTTGTTAATATGAGTATCATAATGGCAGGCGATTTTAACTGTGATTTAAATCGAAGGTGAGAATGTAAAAGGAAAGGACATGATGTAATGAAAATACAGGAAGTAATACAATGTGGTAAGTAAGTTGTGTGGAATAAAATTCAATGGACCTACAGAAGGGGGGGGGGCACTTAGATCTGAAACTAATTGTATTGTATTATTAGAAGGTTTGAGTACAGCAGACAGTGACGCAGTTGTAACAGATTTTTCAGACCATTTAGTAATATGGATAAAAGTTATGAAAGAAAAGTAATATCTTAGAAGAGGAAAGGTGATAAAAAGGATAAATGAGAAATTATGGAAGGAAAGTGGGAAACAGAAAGTGTTACATTTATGGAAGGATCATATAACTGTGAGGGATTTTTAAATGGTCTGAATAGTGGATTGAGTTTAAAAATAAATATAAGCTGTTTTTATTAATGGCAGAATAATGAAAGAAAGGAAGAAAAAGTAAAATATGGGAAGATATATAGGGATGTATTGGGGAATTTATAGAATAATACAGGAGAATATTATGATATGAAAATATATAAAATAAATCAAGAAAAATAAGGCATGCTTATTTAGGCAAAAGTAATATTTACAAGGGAGAATGGTGGTGGTATCTGCATATTCAGCTAAAAAGCAAAGGAGGATACTAGTGTAATGAGGGAAGTTAATGTAAAGGAGAGGTAAAAAGAACAAATTATTAGCACTGTAGTATAGTATGTGGAAAATATAAAAATAAGACAATGGAAAATAAGAAAGTATGGGAAGCAAAAAAGTTTCAGAACAAATTCAAGAAGAAATTGAAAAAGAAATTAGTATTAGGGAAATGGATAAGGTCCTTAAAAAGGTAAATGCAGATGCAGTTTCTGGTCCTCATGGGATAGGACATGGTATGTATAAGAATGCAATGATTTGCAAAGAGAGTATTTTGTAAATATTTTGAATGGTATGTTTATGACAAATGCTTATTAGTATATTAAAATTGATATAGAACAAAAATGAGAAGAAAGAAATAAAAAACTGAGGTCAATCACATTAAATAACACAGATCATAAAGATTTCATGAAAATAAAAAAATAGAAAGTAGGATGAGAGATATTATGGAAGGAAGTATATATATAGTAAAAAGGGAAAAGAATGTCAAGAATTAGTAATGATTGTGGAAGAAATTGTGGATGATATTCTAAGTGTATTAGAAGTATAAGATAAAAATACAAAAAAAATGGGATGTAGGATGAGGGATATTATGCAAGAAAGTATATAGGGTATAAAGGGGAAAGAATGTTATTAATGATTGTGAGGAAAATTGTGGATGATATTATAAGCAGAAGAGAGGATGTGAAATTTATGGTGGGTTATATTAGCAAAGCATTTGACACTATAGAACATGATGCTTTATGTAAAGTTATGGAGTAGTATGGAATAGGTAATAAAATTCTGAGGGTTTTTATGTCATCATTTAAAAATAATAGCTTGAGAGTGGTAGTGAATGGATGGCAGAGCAAAGAAATATATATGGAGCGTGGTATGAGACAAGGATGTCCAATTAATTGAATATTGTTTGCCTTAGTAATGAATGCAACAGTGAGAGAAGTCGTTTATAAAAGGAAAGATGCTAGATATGTGATGCCAAAGGAGGTGGTGATCCCAGTGTTTCTGACATATAAAGCTGATATTATTGTAGTTGCTAAGAATAAAACATGGATGAGGGAGGTGTTGTTTTGTTTGAATGGATGTTTAAAAGAAATGTGAATGACGCTGAATAAAGATAAAAGTAAGGATTTGGGTGATGGGGTTAAATTAAGGGGTTTGTATTTTTCAGTGAATGAAGTATCAATGTTAGGAATAACATTTGAGAAAAGGTTATAGTTATGATGCAATGGGAGAACTGATAAAAGAAACAAAATAAATATGTCTTCTCTGGAGAGCACACAGATTGTCATTCAAGAAAAAGGTTTATCTGATGAATTCAGTACTAATGGGAAAGATCACATTTGTCAAATGTGTATATGATTCCATAAAAAATATGGAAAAAAAATTGTGCAAAGGTTTTTTTCTTTCATATGGAGTTCAACATTAAACCTGATGAAAAGAGGTATGTTATATATTATTAAAGATGAAGGAGGATAGTGGTTATCAACTTCAGTTGTTTCTTCTGCTTCTTTAAATTTGTATAGAGTATTAAACTGGATAAAGGAAGAGAATGAGAAATTAATAATGAAAATGTTTAAAATGTAAGTACAAAAAAATGGTAAACAATAAGAAAAAAGAGAAAGAGTATCTAAATAAAAAAATAAAAAAATCAAGAAAAATACTAATGTGGAAAATAAAAAAATGATGACATAGAGAAAGACAGAAGGGTGTGGTATTAAAATGTGATGAGGCAATATTATTATGTAAATCCATGGGAAATGTATCAGAAAAAGTAATTAAAGTCATAAAAGAAAGGAAAAAGTGGTTTATCAAGGTAGTAGAGTGTCAATATTTTTATGGCGATTGATAATAAATAAGTTATCAGTAAAAGAGAATATGCCAATTAAAAAGAAAGTTGAAAAAGTGTTTTTTTTTTTTTTATTTTGTGGAGAGGAAGAGTCAACGGCATGTTTTTTTGAAATGTAAAAGACTAGTGAAATTATGGACAAAGTTAAGAAAATATTTTTGAGGATGTAAAGGATATAAATATAGTAAACTCTCAGTTAAACAGAACTTAAGTGACTGGCACTCTCAAGCAACTGGCAAAAAAGTCGTAGTACAGTACATTTTCATGTGTTGCACTTTCTGTTTTCACCCCACTGAAACATACCTTATATTTTTAGAGTTTTAGAGTTTTAAAAAGGAAGATACGAATAAATTCCTTCTCTCCCTACCCTGAGAACAAGTCAAACCAAACAAAAAGTATAGGGTACAGTATTAGTCAGGCCTATTTTAGTAACTCTCAAGCAACCGGAAACTACATTTATCCGGCATCTACTAATCCCCATCAGTGCTGGTTAAGTGAAAGTTTACTGTAAGATAGTTATGAGTGTAATCCTATATGGATATTATGAAAATAAAAACAAAGAATATGTGAAAAGGATAACATTTTATGTGGTATGGGCATTTGGAATGAAAGACTGAATTAAATTTTGTTTAAGGGTAAATGTATTTTAGCAAACATATTGCTTACAATTAGATTCTGGTTGTTAAAGAAGGAATGGGGGTCAATTATGGAAAGCAAATATTACGATGTCAAAAAAAAAAGAAAATGATAAAAAAATACAAGGAAATGTAAATAAATATGCATGTGGATATGTGTAAATATGTAAATGTATGAATAATGGTTTATATAAATAAAAGGACTCCCACTGTTTTTGATAAGTGCCGTGGGGTGTTTTACATTGACTTGAGCTACCACCAATTCAGGCAGAAAGGACATTAGTTGAAAATCTCATCCAAAGAACAGCATAATCAGGAGTGCAGCCCCCTATACTTTACTGTACTATAATGTCAGTAACGGAATATTAATCCAATTACCTGGGGTGGACATAGAACCCACAGTCTTTTGATGTTGCAGAATTAAAGCCAAGTGTCTACCTGTTCAGCCACTGACACTTGCCACATGCATGCTTCATCAGATGCACACTCAAATACACATAGAGTTGGTATCCTTGCCTAGCTCCTGTAATGTGACCACCCAGACATGTATACATACACATGCACACACACACACACACACACACACACACACACACACACACACACACACACACACACACACACACATATATACATATCCACATACAGCTATGGCTCCACCATACTGTACAGCAAATACTCCCAGAAGAGTGAATACTGTCAAAAGATGGCACTTCTTCCCTCCTAAAGAAAGAAAATCATTGAGAGATGGATTCTCTGAATTGTTCTTCCATGTTAATCAGGAGATGCTGTTATTTTAGGTTGATAGCACATTTGGCTCTTTAACATTAGCCACTCTTCTAGACTGCTTGTGTCATCATGCAGCTTCCCCAGTGAGACCGTTATCTATGCTACAGCACCAGCAGGGAAAACATAACAAGAGAGTGGTGTCTGGCTCTTTAACATTAGCCACTCTTCTAGACAGCTTGTGTCATCATGCAGCTTCCCCAGTGAGACTGTTATCTATGCTACAGCACCAGCAGGGAAAACATAACAAGAGAGTGGTGTCTGAATCAAGCAGGCTTACTGTCTAAGTTAAGCCTTCTGAATTCTGAAAAACCTTTCTGAATACCAGGGTTGTTGTCTGTATTTTGTTAGAGATGAACTTCACATTTTTTTGCCTTGACTTCTGACACGTGACTGGTAGGGGTATACTTCTCAATGTATGAAACTCTAATGCCTAGTACTATTGACTTACTGTAATCCTTAATGATTTAAAAGAAAATCAAAACATTTAGGATGAACAAGGCAAAAATATGAGGCAAATAATGGACATTCTGCAAAATCAGGGACAGCTGAAAAGTGTAGGTAGGGGAGTGGGTTACAATTCTCTGCTCTTTCACTGTCAAATGATATTGGACATTGACAGGCAAAATTCTAGGAATCTATAGTCTATCCATCGTTCCATTCAGAAGTTCTGTTTATATTTACATTTTGTTTCTTCATGATTTGATTTCAAAATCATCAATTCTGTTTTGTACTTGCTAGCTTTAATTGTTTTCATAAAATTATATTTTACCTCTGCCTTCTGAACTTTAGCCCCTAATTCATTCAAAGAGAATTCTGTGTTTGAAATCTTAGCTTGATGAAGTTCTACCAGGGATTCCATCTCTTCATGTTGGTTGGTGTTATTTGTTTGGCACTTCTTGAATTGCATTGTCTTTGAAATCTATTTCGATAATGACAAAAAATGCTTAGCACATTTCTTTACTGTGGGGTTTCTGGATCCATAACTGACTTTTTTTTTGCAATTGTGAAACTTTTGTAATGATTCATACTTGTTTTTAATATGACATTATTTAAACTATAAGTTGAAGATCTGGAATTTGTTTGATGTGATAATTTATTTCCTTTATTCAATTGCTTTCCTCTGAAAATTCCTGTAACAAGTTATCATTTTCCAGCCAGAAACCCAAACTGCTACATTCTTTAAGAGGAGCCTATTATAAGGGGAAACTTATTTATTGGGGGCCATTTTGGAATTCTAAGGTTTCTGACATTTTTATCTTTCTGGCAGCTAATGTTGATATATTCCTCAATCAGCATTTTATTCTCTTATGTTTTAAAGCTTTCTTTTAAAAGATCAGTGTGATAGTACCCATGTTACAAGTCTCTTTTTTCTTTGTTGCCTTTCCTTATCCCATCTTGTATCACACAATTGCAAGACATTTCTATCTCCACCTCAATAAGTCTGTGCAGCAAAATTAATAACAGAAAAAGTTTTACCACAAAAACACAGGTCATAAGGGAAATTAAGGGGATAAATCATATGCAATCATGGAAGTGTTGAATAGAGAAAACTATAAAGTAATTAAAACAAGGATTGTCACTGCTGGAAGAGTACAGAAGAGGTAACAGATCAACAAAAATACTCAGAAAGACTGACACGATAAAAGCAATGTACAGTCTCAGAACAGATCAGGATCTATTGTATACTACAGCAAATAATAAACTAAAGATATCAGCACAGGCAGAAAAACGTAGAAGATATGCATATAAATATAAAGGAAAAGTACAAAATAAGCAATTTATTGATGATCCAAAAAAGTTTTATAGAGAATTGGGAAACAAGGAAAAAGAAATTGAAACACCACCAAAAAAGAAATAAACACATTTTGGAGAAACATCTATGAAGATCCTGTGGAACATAACAAAGATGCTGAACAGATAGAAGAAGTCAAACAAAGAAAAGTAGTTCAAATTTACAGAGTATGAAATGGGATGAAATAATGGCCAGAGAAAATGAAGCAAAATTAAGAAAAGCTCCTAAATGGAAAAAAACCCAGGCCCAGGTGCAATATTTAACTTCTGGTT